>NW_022060266.1:2708592-2847497 GCF_007364275.1 Archocentrus centrarchus | reverse complement strand
CAGAACAACAGAAACGGGTGCAGAGGTCAGCCCGTCCGTGGCTGCGTCCCCCCGCGAAACAGGAATGGGTGCAGGGAGCTTCACAGAGGCTGGCGGGACAGCTGCCTGGAGAGACGGAGAATGAGCTGGCACTACAGCTGACGGAGGCGAGAGTGACTGGGGAGATGACTGGCTGCAGGAGAGGTGAATTAGCAATGGCTTGGAGGAAAAAGGCAGCGTGCTTGCCCAGGACCGGGCGACCAATATTGTACAGTTCAGCTTGTAAATTTTTCCAGAGCATGATTATGGAATGGGCAAGTGAGGCAGTGTCGGGATGGGTGAGGAGCCAAGTGGAGGAAGAGATAAGTCTGCAGCAGAAAATTGCCTGAATTATCCGGCGGTGTTCGTCAGTGGCATGAACAATTCTCCTGGAGAAATCCATGAGCTCCAGAATCTTTTCCTCTTGCTTTCACGTCGTTCTGTCATGGCCAGGGAGGAAACGGGCAAGGAAGGGCAAACACGAAGGACTCCAGAGAACGACATAACTTAAAAGGGTATTTATTTAGGTAGGGGAAAACAAATACAAAAAACCCTGGAAGGGAGACGAATGGGAGACACAGGGAGCACAGGAACACAAAACGTCAACGACGCGACAAAGAACACATGGAAACTGAGGGCTTAAATACACAATGGGTAATCAGGGTAAGAGGAAACAGCAGGGCACAGCAGGTGAGCCAAATGAAACTAATAACACAGAGGAAGCAAAACTAAACACAAAGCACAGGGAAAACCAGACTGTCAAAATAAATCAAGAAGTGTCAAACCAAGGTACATGCTGACTTAACATGGGGAACCGGCACACAGACTCAGGACAGAGACGCAGACCTAAATACAGGGAAAGACAGACAGGGGGGAACAAGAATCAAACATACTGGGAAGACAGACTCAGGAAATAAGAACTAAACTCAAAACGCTGGGCAAAAAAGGCCCAGGACATGACACCCATGGCTCATGGGCTTTTCTGTTTTTGTATTGCAGGTATGGAAGTATTCATTTGTTTTTCACAATAGAATAAGTTTGTGTTGTAGTGGGTGATACCCTTTTGATTGTTATAAGGTTTTGAATCATAAGTGAGAATTTTTGTTTTCCTGATTTAATGCTCGAATTGTGTATTAATTTGTGTGTTATATTTTGTAAGTTCATTTACAGTGGTGTATTTATTTTCTTTTATGCTTTTTGTAACCTAGGGCCAGTTGCTCATTTTATTTGTTATAATATTCTACTATTTCGGGTTATTGAGTGGTCACAGAACCTTCTGACATGGCCGGAGGAGAGCCAGGTCTGGCTGAGCACACCCATCATGGGCTTTTCTTTTTGTATTGCAGTGTGTCATCATTAAATGAACTCGAGATCCAGCTCTGACTCGTATTTCATCACTTCACGCCAGAACAATGCTGATTTTAACGGGCGTAACACCACACGGTTACATAAGCTTTGCACTTAATTAGCGCTAACACCAATGCAGTTCTTACTTGCAATAGACGCACACAGTCGATAACAGCTGCAACGATATAGTCGTGCTATTTACTCCGGGCGGTTAGTAGCAGACTCCGAGAGGCTCGGTGCAGTGTGTTGCGTGCGCACAGCGTGACTCCTGATTGCGTAACAATCCGGGTGGATTGAGGGGAGGTGAGTTAGGCAACACCTTAGGTGCAGGGCAGCCACAAGAGGGCCTTTTTTTTTACAGAGATGTATCCCAATATCTAAGTGTATAAAACACAATTTCATATATATTACTTTCTGAGTCATGAAATACATTCTATTTTACCAATATTGGCTTATACCAGATTATAATACTCAGAGTGCTCCACTACCTCAGAGGACTCATAACTCACTATGAACTCAAAATGCATAATTTACTTTACACTAAGGTTAACCTTAAAACCAAACTATTTCAACCATAATAGATTTATATTTATAAAGGGGGAGAAAGTGTGTTGCCACATTTTCACTAATCAGAACACCTGTCTTCTCTATTTATTCCCCTAGCAAGACTAACTGGCTAGCACACGTTACAAAACAAACTATATGGTCAAATAATGCGGAACTACATTTTAGAGAACATAACGTGATAATTTGTCAAATACTTCCCTTTTAAGAGTACGTATTCTTTCAAGAGGGACCTGGCTGCAGGCAAGAGATTGTCCAGCAGCAACTCGTCTCTTGCTGATAGGACGTACTCCGGTAATTCCCAGTGATAAAACCTAAAGAAGACCAACTTCTGCTATGGAGTTCCAGAATGGAGTTGAGGCATGGCGGCGCCCTCTTGCCTGCAACCAGGTCCCTCTAAAATTTTAAGGCCATTTGAAAGAACTGAATGGGTTACTCCCCCAAGGACCATTGCCACAGGTTTCAAAGCACCCAGTTTGGCTCATTGCCTAGGCCCAGCAGCTGAAGCAGCAGTTACGCTGGCGGAAGGACCATTTAGACATCCATTCAGTGGGCCAGACTGCAGTAAGCCAGAAGCTGAAGCTGGCCAGTTCCTGCTCCATAGAGGAAATCTCTCTCCTCCCAGGCGCTTCCTTTATTGTCCCCCACTGTTCTCCACCTCTGGCCCCTACTTGTGATGGAGCTGCACCTGACCCACCTTGGGTTTTCTCAGTGTTGAAGAGTGTGGGAGTGTGATAGGAGATATGTGGTATGTTTGTTCCATTTAGTGGGTGATGCGATGTGGACCAATGCTAAGGGTCATCATGAGACTTGAGCAGTCTCATGATGACAATCTGCACTCTGCCTTTGACCAGTTTTCACCTGGAGATAAGATGCATGTATTACTCCCTTTTTCAGCTCCAAGTTACTCATTAAGTGGTAAGAACACTTTAAATAATGTCTTTGAACTTATAATTCTCGATTTTTAAATGTGAATTTTAACATTATCTTTAGAATTTTTCCTGTTAGAAGGCTGGTTGTGTCATCAATTCAATTTATTTAAATTTCATTTATAAAGCACCAAATCACAACAGATAGTCGCCTCATCAGAATTCCGATTTTAACCTCTAAATTCTTAGCTTGCTTTTAGAATTCTTACTTATTCTGAGAATTTTTCCTCTTAGCATGTTGACTGTCTCATTAGAATTCTCAGTGTGTTGGTAGAGTTCTGACTTTGTTCTTTAAGATCACATTGCAAGTGGGGGATGCCATTTATGAGTGGTATGAACTGACTGAAGTAAAGTGAAGAAGGCTTAGCACCTCAACCTTCTGAAAGGGGCTTATCTCTCTGGTATGCCAGGTGAATGACAGAGATGAGCTGTGCCAACGGTACCAAATTCCATCAGTCCTTCTCCACTCTTTTGTATTGGCACAGAGAGGAGATGCTGTGAGTTGCAGCGGTGCTTTGTCAATGTGTTTTACCCCTGCTAGGTTGTACCAATCTCATACATTATATTGAGACTGCTCAACATAATCTTGACGGTGTGTGACAGTTCATTCACCACCCTATAGATTACCTGCATGCAAGTGAAAGCGGTGCTCAAGGCAATCAAAAAGTAATGGTAGGAGAGGGGGGGTACCTTGTGTAATCGGTCCCTTAACTGACCTACCCAGAAAGATAGCCTTAGATCCAGTCTAGTGGTCCAGGTGGTGTTTGAAAGAGTGAAACAGGGTCTCTGTGGGAAACCTCTGCTCCCTAATTTCTCTTTTCCTTCATCCTAAAGACAGGAGCCTCAATCAGAGGGCTCTGAGCTGTTTGTCTCAGCAGTTACATGGGGTTGACCAGCTCCTTGGCCTGAGTCAGGCAGTGAGGGTATGTGGTGGTGTATAGGGTTTTCTGGCTCAGCTGTAGGAGAGATGTGCGGTAGAACTGATTAGATAGTGGTGCCAGCAGGGAAGACTAGCACACCTGGTGTGCATCTGCTAATTAACCTCTGTTCCTATATAACAGGTACATGATGGAATGAGGCAGACAGTGGGAGCACAGCAGGTAGCTGTGTAGCATGCGGCAGAAAACAGTCAGCACTCCACAGCTGGCTAACAGTATGAATCCTATTATAAGTAAATGTATGTTTACTGTGCAGAGAATCACTAGCCCTTTGAATGAGGAACATTTAAAGATATATATTTTTTGAATCTCTACAAGAGAGATTTACAGTTTTTAAGATCTTCATAAATAGTAGACATGATGGTAACAGCTTGCAGCGAAGAAGTCTGGTAATATGGAAAATAATGGTCCATACCAAGGTCAAAGAAGACATGCATGCAACTGATATGTAATGGCATGGAATGTACTTGCATTCATAAAGCCCTTTTCTGGTCTACTGACCATTCAAAGCACTAGACTTCAAGTCACATTTTAACCATACATTCATAAAGCTTTTCATTCTGTGTCCTTCAAGTACTTACCTCACATCCATAGCTAATTTAGAGTCATTTGAATCACATGTCTTGGACTGTGGGAGGAAGCAACAGTACCTGGAGGAAATCCATACAGAGCATGAAAACTCCACTGTAGCCGCTTTTTCCACCGACAGGGTTCCGGTGCCGGTGCCAGTCTTTGAACCATTCAGTGGTTTTTCCACCATGAACGCACTCGGTGCTCGGCCGAAAAACGGGTTCAACTCCGGCTTGCTGCTTTGTATCAGTTCATATCATAGACAAAAGGACGCAAAGTGCAAAACTTGTCGTCTTGCTCGAAATCGCTGTCTGCATTTATCTCTGTGCTGCACACAGATGCTGCAGTAGTTGTGTTTGGACCATAAAACATATTTGCAGCCACAACAAAGGGGAGCGTGTTCTCCCACATTTGCACTTTTCGGCTTCTGTGTCCAGACGAGGACCCGCCCACACACGGGAAACACGGGCCGTTCCTAAGCTTTTTACCGGTTCTTTTGGGAACAGCACCGGCACCAACACCGGAACCCCGGCGGTCGAAAAGGGGCTAGAAAGACCTACCCGGAGTTCAAACCAAACCTTGTGGGGCTTCCTGGGCCTTTTTCTGTCTGCCTCTGGTTCCCCAGGGGGGCATTGTTGCAGCTTCTCACCCTCATTATCAATGTGTTTTGTGACAAAGACACAACACACAGACAACACAGCAAGGTTGCATGTTTGTTTGTGTAGCTGTTTTGTTTTGTTTTTTTTTACGTTTTGTTACAGATGCAGCAGCTCGTGACTTACAAGTTGTGCTTTACAGCTTGTGCTTTGTTCTTTATTTTTAATCTTTTCTCCTATTTTTTCCTTCATTTTTTTCTATTTCTGTCTCTGGCAGAGGGGAAAACAGGAGGGTTGTCACCAATTGCTGCATCTGTAACAAATACAAAAACAAAAAAATCCCAACAATAACAAAGAGAGCAATACAACAAATACATATTCTCGTTCTGCTGCTTGTGTGTGTGTGCCTGTGTATGTAGGCATGTGCAATTGCATGAAATGTACTTGATAAAGAGGATGAGAAGCTGCAACAATGACCCCCGGAGCCAGAGATAGACTCAGGAAACCAGGCCGCCTGCAGCTCCCCATGAGTACTGAAGACCTGACACCACATATCCGATGACAAACCATGTCCTCAACCCCAGAGAAGAGGAGGGAGGTCGTAGCCAAGGTTCTCATGGCTAAAGGGAAGGAGCTCCAGAGAACCAGTGACAATGGACAGCTGACCCCACCAGAGGCCAGTCATTCCTGTACAAGCTAAGGGAGGGCCCCAGGCACCCGAGAACTACGTCACACCAAGCAGAGCCTTCCTGTGCGCAGAAGCAGCCTGAGCCAAACCGGACGACAACCCACAAGGGAGGCGGGCCAACAACCATGCATACACACATCCACATCAACCCATCTTCTGACATGTGGTGAATGAGTGCCCCTAGAGCCAGCAGTCACCCCAGAATGCAGTCAGCCCAACCCTTGACACCCTAGCCAACCTCCGCCCTGGGCCGGGTGCAGAAACAGGGGTGTGGAAAGACCTGCCTGCTCCCTTCGCACTCATCTGGAATGTGAAATGTTGGGTACTGAAGAATTTAAAATAATAAGTGTGTGTGTGTGCTGCTGTTTAAGCCTTTAGGTTCTGCGTGTTCGTTTCATCGAACAGGAATGACATAAGACAATCAGAATAAGGAGTCCAATTATTAAGTTTAATAAAGCCATTTCAAAACAGTTTACAGATTAATCTGGTTCAGAATTGTCAGAGCTGCCTGATGCAGTCAGTGCAGCTTCACACAAGTCTGACACCACTCTCTATATTAGTTCAACTTTTATACACAGACTTGACACAGTTACACAGTTATTGAAATATGTAAGCATGTAGCATGCTTATCAGTTCCTTCTTCTGTGCTGTTCCACTGTCGCCCGTTAACGGCCTCATCTGGGTCCTGTAGACTCAAAACATCAGACCAAGAGGACTTCCGGTGGCGAGCGATGGAGTAGGTAGCAAATCGTAGGCTCCCGCCAACCTTTCGTTCTTTAACTGTCAATACCCCGTTTTATAGCATATAACTGTTGATACTAAACATATTAGAACTCCGAGGAGGCACTAAGGTCGAAACACACCAAGGGGTAGCAGAAAGGATCAGGACAGTGGAGAGCTCCTCCGCCGGCGCTGGAGCGGCTAACGAGGCTAGCGGAACATTTGACCGCAACGCCAAGTTCCGGATTTGCTGATAAGTTCCGGGAAAATCTGGCAGCTGACTTCAAGTCTTCTATTCGCGGACCCTGAAAACAAGCTGGACACGATTCAATTGACTGTCACAGGGCGATGGACAGCGTATCAGTGACCTCGAGTCTAATGCTAACGATGTTAGCCAACTGCTTGCAGCAGCTCGAAGCTTCAAGTTCAAATCTACGTGAGGGAAAACAGGCTGCTGAAGCTGAAACTCTCCGGACCTTGAAGGAAGAAGCAGACGCCAAAATATACGAATTGTGGGTTCTACCAGAGTCTGTCGAAGGTCCACAAGCCTACAGCCTTCTTCTCTCAGCTTCTGTTGGATGTATTTGGGGACCGGGTTCTGTCTTCTCCACCCGAGCTTGATAGAGCGCACCGCATCCCCGTGCTGAAACCGGGGCCGGGCGGACGCCCCACGCCCAGTCATCATCCGTTTTCACCGCTTCCAGATCAAAGATTTTAGTGATGAGAGAGGCGCGGAAATGTGGGACTGTGGGAGTACCGGGGCTGATGTGCTGAAAGAAACGAGCTGAATATCGGGACGTCATGGCTCAACTTTACAAGAAGGGACTCCGGCCATCTCTTCTTTTCCCGGCGAAGCTGCGCGTCACACTCCCGAGCGGTGAGGAAACGGTGGTTGTCTTCAGCTTCTGAGGCTACTGATTTTGTCAAGTCCTTGGAAGAGGACCAGCATGAGTTACCGTGAGTCGGGGGTGTGTCAAAGCGGCTCGAGTGTATTGGCATTTATCACTAACTGATTCCGAGTCGACCGCTTCTGATGTCTGCTGTTTAGCAGCTGGTTCATTGCCTGTGTTTATTAGTCTTGCATATTGGTTTGTTTTGCATTTGCCCTTCAAGTTTTAAGGGGTTTAGTGTTATTGTTGTGTGGGATTAAAGCCTTAGTAAGGGAGTTATATATTGAATGACATGGTGGAGTAGTTTGTGCTGTAGGGGTTTGCAGTTCTTTTGCAACCCGCCTTTTGTTTTTTCATCTAAGGGGTTCTAAGACGGCAGGTTTTTTTTTTTTTTTTTTTTTTTTTTTCCCTTTTTATGTTACCCTTTCCTCTCCCCCAGGCATACTTCATTATCGTGTTTGTCATTTTTTTTCTCTGTGGCACCTGATAAAGTAGATGAACAGTATGTACTTTCACTAGTTGGAATGTAAAGGGGCTAACCATCCAGTTAAAACGTAGAAGGTCCTTTTCACGTTTGAAGCAGTTCAGGTCTGGGGTAATCTTTTCTACAGGAAACTCATCTGAAGGATCAGGATCACTGGCGGTTGAGGAATGTTGGTCTGGGCAGTTTTTTCACTCTAACTTCAGTACAAAAGCTAGGGGCGCTGCTATTCTAATTAATCGAAATATCCCTTTTGTTGCCTCTAACGTCTTCTCAGATAAAAATGGACGATTTATTATTGTATCAGGCAAACTTGGTAATAAGCTTGTGACACTTGCTAATGTGTATGCACCCAATTTTGATGATTCTTTCAGAATTTTTTTCTGCCAACTTCCGGATCTGAATTCCTGTTCTTTAATTTTGGGAGGAGATTTCAATTGTTTTATGGATGCATCACTAGACCGTTCCTCCTCTAAGCCTGCCTGCCCAAATAAATCTGCCACATACATTAAATCCTTTCTTCAAGACTTTAGTATCACTGACCCATGGCATTTTTGTATCCAAGTGGTAGAGACTACTCTTTTTTTTCACATGTACACCACCACTTACACCCGCATTGACTACTTTTTTATTGACAACCTGTCACTTTCAAATCTTAGATCTTGCAGTTATGAACGCATTACAATCTCTGATCATGCCCCTTGTTCTTAAATGGCTTTACTGGACACTGATTTGGTGAAAAAGCACTGGAGACTAGATCCTTTATTGCTTGCGGATGAAAATTTGTTACATCAATTTCTTCCAAAATTAAAACTTTTCTGAGCGAGAATAGAACACCGGGTATGTCCTGCCAAACAATTTGGGAAGCCATGAAGGCTTTTCTGAGGGGAGAAGAAACAATTTCATATGCAGCATTTAAAGAAAATCTGTTATACAGAAACAAAAGGATCTCTCTGATCAAATATTGAGCATAGACAGACAATATGCACAATCACCATCGCCTTCATTATATAAGGAACGATTGAAGCTACAGACTGAATTTAATATTATCACTACTTGTCAGTTGAAGGCTATTTGATTAGAAATATGAGTGACTTTTATGAGCACGATGAGAAAACTGGTAAAATCTTGGCCAATCAATTGCGTGGCCTTAGAGCCAAGCAAATAATACCTGGTGTAAAAACTGACAATGGGAACACTTCATCGAATTCTAAAATAATCAATGATCATTTTAAAATGTTTTATTCAAAGCTGTACACACCTGAATCTACTGCATGTTTGAGTGATATGGAGGCATTTTTTTAGCTCCCTTAATATTCCTTTACTGTCTTCAGACTTAAGACAAAATCTTGAGGCCCCTATCACCCAGGAAGAAAATTAAAGCAGCTATATATCATCATGCAGTCTGGAAAATCGCCAGGGCCCGAACGGGTTCCCAGCAGATTTTTTAAGACATTCTCAGGCGATCTCTCATCTTTTTTGCATTTGGTCTTTAATGATTCGCTGGAATCTGATGCTCTCCCTTCCACATGTTATCAGGCCTGTATCTCCCTGCTGTTGAAAAAGGAAAAGGACCCATTGGATTGTACATCTTATAGACCTATATCTTTATTAAACAGGATGTCAAGATACTGGCTAAATTGCTGTCCCGTTGACTAGAAAATGTCCTCCCTGCTATTATCTCTCCTGACAAGACTGGTTTTGTTAAAAATGCCATTCCTTCCACAATATTAGACGTTTGTTTGACATCATCTACACATCTAACGACTGTGTGGCAGAATGTTTGATTTCCATGGATGCTGAAAAGGCATTTGATAGAGTTAATTGGGATTATTTGTTTTTTACTCTGGAGAAGTTTGGTTTTGGCCCCTTATTTTGTTCTTGGATAAAACTGTTATACAAGTGTCCCTTTGCTTCAGTGTTAACAAATGGCCAATATTCAGAATATTTTAGGGTGTATCGTGGAACAAGGCAGGGCTGTCCTTTAAGCCCACTCCTATTTGCCTTAGCAATTGAGCCACTTGCTATTAGGATTCGTAGCAGTGGGGAGATACAGGGCATTCGTAGAGGCAAATTTGACCACAAGGTCTCGCTTTATGCTGACGATTGCTTTTATATATTTCTGACCCGTTTAAGTCATTACCTGTAGTACTTCAGATGCTGGATAATTTTGGAAAAGTGTCCGGGTATAAAATAAATTTAGACAAAAGTGAATTGTTTTTGATTAACAATAAGGCAATAAAACTCAATTATGGCAGTTGCCCCTTAGGATAGCGACTGAACAATTTAAATACCTTGGCATATGTGTCACTAGAAAATTTCAAAACCTATTCAAAGCTAATTTTCTTCCTTTACTTGATCAGTCAAAGCGACTCTTATCTAAATGGTCCCCATTGTTGCTGTCTCTTGTAGGTAGAATTAATTCTGTGAAAATGATGCTGCTCCCTAAATATCTGTACCTTTTTCAGTGCCTCCCTCTTATGATTCCTAAATCGTTCTTCAAATCTCTAGACTCATTAATTATTTCTTTTATTTGGAATGGTAAACACCCCAGATTAAGGAAAGCCTTTCTTCAGAGGCCTAAACAATTAGGTGGAATGGCCTTGCCTAACTTCCAATACTACTATTGGGCAGCGAACATCCGAGGACTGCTTCACTGGCAATATTTTCATTTGGAGACTTCACCTCCAGTCTGGGTGTCCATGGAGGTCCATGCTGGAGGTTCTGGAACTTCTCTGTCTGCACTTCTAGGTTCACCTCTTCCTCTTTCCTGTTCAGTTCGATTCAGTGGTCCAGTGGTTAACCAGTCTCTTAAAATTTGGTCTCAATTCAGGAAAACGCTTGGTCTCCAGGCTTTTTCACTTTTAAGCCCTATTGCAGATAATCACCTGTTTGTTTCATCAGCTGGCTTCAGGGTCTGGCATGAGAAAGGAGTGAAGTGCTTTGCGGATTTATATGCAGATGGATATTTTCTCAGTTTCTCTGAGCTAACAAAAAAATTTGGACTTGCATCCACAAATTTTTTCAGGTTTCTGCAGGTCAGGCATTATGTGCAAAGTATGACATCACAATTTCCTCGTAAACCTCCAGAGAATCCTCTCGATGCATTTTTGTCAATCAATCCTACTTCCAAAGGCGTGTTATCTAAACTTTATAATCTAATTTTCAGCTTACATTGTCCATCTCTGACTGCTATTAAAACAGTCGGGAACAAGACTTACAATCCCCCATTTCTGATAATGTGTGGGACTCTATTTTGGATCAGGTGCATTCATCTTCAATGTGCGCTCGCCACGCACTTTTGCAATTTAAAGTTGTCCATCGGGTACATTTCTCTAAAGCTAAACTGGCACGCATCTACCCAGGTGTGGACCCAACATGTGACAGATGTAAGAGTGCACCTGCGACATTAATCCACATGTTTTGGTCTTGTCCCTCTCTGGCTAATTTCTGGAAATCAGTCTTCCATACTTTATCTGAAGTTTTGCTCTGTAAGATTGAGCGAACCCCTTGTCTGCCATCTTTGGAGTTGCCACAGTACTGGATTTACCACGCTACAAACAAAGAATGCTCTCATTTTCATCTTTAATTGCCAGGAGGGTTATCTTATTAAGGTGGAAGGATCCAGCTCCTCCTTCTCATTCACACTGGATAAGGGATATTATGTTGTGCATGGACTTAGAAAAGATAAGATTGACTGTCTGAGGTCATGAAAATAGATTTTATAAAGTTTGGCGCCCCTTCTTGTCAGTTTATGAGAAATCTACTACTATTGTCTCTGAGTAGGCCCCCCCTCCCTTTTTTTTTTTTTTTTTTTTTTTATTTTATTTATTTATTTATTTATTTGCTAATTAATTTATTAGCAATTTATTAATTTTTATTAATTTTATTTTTTTTACTTTGAGCAAATGTTATCTTATATCTGTATTGTACTTCAGTTCAGTTTTGTGTGGGTGTGTCTGCTGTCTGGGGTTTTGTTTGTGGGTTAAAATCTGTTACTGTAATCTGTAAATATGATTACTACACATGGCTTTGTATTGTATCTGTCAATATATTTTCAGTAATCAATAAAGAGACATTTGAAAGAAAGAAAACATCAGACCAAAACACACGTTCTTTTCCAGTATATCATCGGCATGTGATTTTGTTGTCTCTCTACTATGCAGTGTTATTTCTGTCTGCTGTACAGAGTTATTTCAACACTTTCACCTTGTTGTGAAGATTAATGCTGCAATATGCTACTTAATACTATATTTCTCTTTAAATTGTTGTATTTATGATATGTCTAGTGTGCGGCTTATTTACACTTCTTCCTTCAGTACATATGTTGGAATATGTGAGTGTATGAGGCTGACTAATGATCAGCAGAGATCATCCACACCTTCCCCCCAAAACCCTCAATGTCTAATGTGTAGATCAAATTGAGGGGCAAACAGCAGTGATGTAGTGAGTGGGGCCACTTCAGTAGTCTCACTGCCCAACTTCTGGGGAACATGTCTGCCCCCGACGCCCTATATGTATGGTGATGTGTTGTTAGTCGTAATGTCTAAACTGTAATTAAAAAGGGACAACATGCTAACACAGTACAGCCAGCAAAGCCATGTTGATGGCCTTACCCACTGTGGTCTATGCGCCACACTTTTTTTTCTTAACCTGTCCTGTCTGGCAGCTTAACAAGCAAAACTATAGTCTGCATGCTGTGTTGAGCCACACATCCTTGCTTTGCCAAGAGAAAAGGCTCCTCTTTTTTGTATAATCTTTATTTGTTTATTTCATTTAATGATATTGGTATGATACAGTTTACCTATACCAGAGCTGACAGGCAGAAAAGAACTGACAGAAAGAACATGGGGTCATAAGAAATAACAGAGCACATATAATTGTACCAAGTGCTGCGTCTGTAAATAAGAAATAAAAAAACAGAACAAACAGCACCTGCAGGGCAAAAAAGGAAATAGAAACAAGCACACAATCTTGCTTAGTGGCCCAGGCCACCCGGACCACAACCCCCAAGGTAGCGGGTCAACAACAACCACGCCAAATCACCTGGTCCTGCGCTCTGGAACCGCAAAGCATCTGTGCTCCAGGGAGGGGGCAGTAACAGCCAGCAAGAAGCGGCAACCCTCCACCCCACAAACGAAGACCTGGACCACGGTTCCTGAAGATGCTATATGGTTCACAATGGTCCAGCTCAATAGGTCGAGTGTCAAGTGTTAATCCAGACCCCTCCTCCATCTGAACAACCATGTGAGTTGTAGGGCACATCCAGACCCCCAGATCTGTCTGGAGAAACAGTAAACAACATTAAAATTGTCACCCTCCATCTGTTGAGGATTGCATTGTGCAAGTATTGAGAAAAGTTATGATACAGCTGCAAACTTGATTGAGATCTCTGAGTTTTTCTTACAATGGCCACTAAATGAGGTAATGAAAGCAGACAGATCGCGTCATCCAGCTTTTTCTGTGGTTGTGCAACATCTCTGAGGCTCACTCTGAACTCAGTGGTCTTGCAGAGACTATTCTTTGTGAACTGAAACCATCAATAAACATTGGACACGCCATCAGTTCTGAATTCCCTGGCAGATGATTCTGTTATCACTGGTTTTGCCTTTTGGTTGTTTTAAGTATTATTTATCACGTGGCTAGTTAAATGTTAGATTCAACTCATTGTCATTGTGCGCACAAGACGAAACGATTATTCCAGATCACTCATCCAGAGACGAGCATCTGCGGTCATGCAGCCAGAAAAACGGCGCTACTGTTAGTCAATGTGGTTTAAGTGTCTTGCTCAAGGCAGCTGAAAGTAGGGACAGGGGCTCGAACCAGCAACCCTCCAGCTGCAAGGCAAACACCTACCCACTGTGCCCCTGCCACTAGTTAGTTCCTCTATTGTGTTTTCACGTGCTTGCCTCCCCGTGTTAAGTGTGTATTTGTTTGCCTGATGGTTCACTTCCTGTTTTAGTTTGCCAGTCTCCTGTTCCATGTGTATATTGTCCAGTTTTGCTTCCTCTTGTGTGCATCCCTGTAATTACTTTCAGCTGCCTTTCCACCTGTTTCTAGTTCCATCATTACGTTGTGTATTTATTCTTCAGTTTTCCTTTTGCCCCTTGTCGCGTACTCCCTCCTGGCTGTGTCACTTCTGGTGTGTGTTGTACATTTGCTACTGCCACTGTTTGTTTGTGTTTTGTGAGAACTCAGCAATAAAACAACCTGGAGCACAGTGAAGGTGAACCCAAGGTGCAGACATGGACAGAGGCAGGGCTATATTGAGATAAGCAATTTATTATAACAAGCAAACACACAATAAACCAGGGGATGACTAGCTGAGGTTTTCTTAAAGCTGTATCCCAAATCCTAGCAAGCTGCGGGAAGGGATGTAAACGCTGAGGGCCAGTCTAGACGGAGGGAGAGGGAGAGATGCGTTATGAACTGGAGTAAGCATTACATGAATGTACATAGGGAGATGGTTTCTGCAGAGATGAATGATGAACAAATCTCCACGGTTAAGCACAAAACCTCCAGCACCAAAAACTCCAACACAAAAGCACACACGAGAGTCCTAAAGAAACTACTGCTGTTAGAAGCTTGACTAGGCATGCTTTACCACAGACATTCGCAGACACTCTGGCAAGGACAAGAGGTCAGAGCAAACCGTTTAAATACCATCGTGATGAATGAACTCGCTACAAGTGTGCAGAGCCTCCAAATGACAGCCTCCAGCCCCCCCAACAGAGGAGGAGAAAACAGCCTGCCAAACCGCCTGAAATGAAAGAATAGAAAAACAAAAGCCACAGCACACTGATCCATGACAATCTCAACTTCTGAGTCCTGCATTGTGGGTCCATTTCCTACATCCCACACAGCCACATATGATACAATGATTATAATGGTATTAAACCTTCATTGATTCATATGATTAGGAACTATTGGAGTGGGAACTAGTGGAGTGTGATAAGATTGAATGTGTATGTGTTACAAACTTATTTTACACAAACATTTACGCAAGTTAACATTTACAGTCTGGTTATTTGTGTCTCACTCTGATCATGGAAAACACACTGCGTTAAAATATATCAAAACCCCACTTACCCAAGAGGTTTTGGTCTTAAGCTTTGCATAAGACAGGACTGAGTGAAACAATCCCCTAGGTGGTAGCACAGTGCATTCAAAGGGAAAAAAAAACTTCACCTAATCAAAATTGTTGTAAATGATCTGTTAGTGACTGACTGGATAATCTTATTTAGAATGTACTTTTGGATACAGACTGGTAAATCAAACAGTGAACATTTTCACATGAAGCTTGTGGTTACAATTTCATTGCATTTGTGTGACCACCAGCCTGCTCTGCCTCCTGAGCTTTGTCCACCTTTGCAGTGCGAATATGCCCTGAGAAAAAAAACATTGAGAATGTGCTCCTCTCCAGGTCAGCGGTAACAACACGGATCAAGGGCACTGTGGTAATCCTGGAGCTTCAATTGAAAAACAAAGTGAACAATTTTGACTCTTTCTCCTTGGCTCTGGACAAGAGCTGTAATATCCATGACATGGGTAACGCATCCTTTGATAGGCAAACTGACAAACTGGCAGGTGTCCAATCTGACAGGGATATTGGGGTTTTGAAGCAGATGCAAGATAAAGTGACTGAAATGAACTCAGACTGAAACTGATGTTTTCTGGATTATACACTGTTGTGTAAGTCAGTGCAAAAAAAAAAAAATCACAGGTTAATGGTGTAACTACAGTGGTTAACTTTTGATTCACTACTGGCAGAGCAGAATATATTCAAGTCAATATCACTGCTGGATTTATTCTTCTTTCAAAGAAAAGAACTTTCCACACATAAGGAAACATGCTCAGAAGATGTTGGTTCTCTCTGTATCTACCTTCATATGTGAACAATCATTCTCAGTGTGAAAGTTTAGCAGATCTAGATCCACATACCCTTTCAGTGGTGCCACTGTCCTTTGCATTTCCACCTCTGAACCTGACTTTGATGTGCTTGCTCAAGCCCAAAAACACTAGATTTCTCTTACTGAATCAAAAAAAAAACTGAAAAACTACAAGCAATCAATAGCAAGACAGTTAAAAAAAATACAAAAAAATGCACATTTAGCTCACATTTGTTTTTGTGAATGTTGATTAAATAGTGATGTTGGTGTTTTTACTATGCCAAATTCACATTTTCATTGCCTATAACAACATCTTTTACCAGTAACAGTTTATGAAGAGAAATACTTACTATTGAACAGAACTGAGTTTATTGGTGTTGCCATCTACAACAGTCCCAGATTCCCATGTGGCCCTTTAAAAAATAACTGCCCACACCTGATCTAGAGGAAGTAAAACTCACAGGGTTATGTAGGTGAACCTGTGGAACGTTAATCAACATTTTTATATCTCTTTACATTGAGATATACTGTAACTGACACCGATTTGTTTCAGAGTGGGGGCAGAGTGTCTGCTGGGGTTAGGTGAGGGCTGCGAAGAAGAAGTCATCAGGTCTTATAGCCCTCACCTGCCTACAATTAGTAGCTCTGCCTCATTTGTTTGCCTGGTGTGGTGTGGTGTGGTGTGGTGTGGCGTGGCGTGGTGTGGCGTCGGGTTTGTCACTGACTTCTGCTCATTTATTAGACTTTTTGGGGTGGGTTTGCCTGCCGGGATTTATTTTTATTTTTTTATATTGGCGTGAAGGATTCTTATTCTCACTGCTTTGCCATTAAGGAGACGCACTGTTCCCGCAGCCGACATGGTTCATTTTAAATAACGCCCTTTGGGTAGTGGAACGAGGGATGTTTTCTTTATGACATAGTGTGGGTTTCATGGTTTAGGGTTTTAAGTTGAATGTTATTGATAACAATGTTCATCTTGAATTGTGTAATGTTTTTTTGAGTAATCTTTTCTTTGTAATGTATTTTGAGTTTATGTAATTAATTCCTTTTCCTTTGATGTTTTTATCTAAGTTTTCACAATGCACAACGAAGATGTTGGAGCCAAAATAAAGAATTAAGCACCTATCGAGACTCCATTTTTATTTTCTCCAAGTGCAGCTACACATACTTATGTCATAAACTGTGACATGATCACAGCTCCATATAATTAACTTGAAATATCATTTGGCACAGACCCACTTGTGCATGAACATCCAAGCCAATGGTGCTGTAAGTGCTCGGTAACAAAAATAACAAACTAAAATATCAGTGCTATGTATGCTAACACAATTGATACCTTATGGTACATGATACAGAACCTTTCTCCTGTAACTGAGCTCTCAAAGCTGTTTTTACTACAAACCACCTGTTGTATCATTATTTCATTGTTATTAATTCATAAGTTACATTTCATGGTTTTCATTTTATTAGTTAAAAGAAAAATCAAGTTAGAACATGATTGAATTTACGTTATTGCACTTCAGTCCACAAGGTGGCGTTTGTGTTACATGTGGAGGCCAGAATGACTTTTGTAAGAAGAAGAAGAAGAAAAACATTAACAACAGTAGAGAGTTATGTATTGTATGGCCGTGTTTTGTTCAGTAAAGCCCATAAAGAGACATACCGACGTCCGGCCTTAGTTTCCGGCCTCCATTCTAGGCCAAGCACCTTTAACAGGCAGCCGTGTGTTTCAGGCCCCTTGGAAAGGTCAAAGTCATCTTGTTGCCACTTGCTCTTCAGTTCAGGAGAGTTTGTAGTCCATTTGCAGAGGTTCATGCTTGCATCAGACAGGATTTCCCTTGCACTTGTTATCAGTGCATAAGCCTCTTTAACATTGCTTGAGCTGGCAATCAAGTTGTCGACATACAAGGAGTCCTTGATAATGTTGACGACCTGTGAGTGACTTCTTTGGTATTTCTCTAGGTGATTTCTGATTGTTGCTGCCAGCAAAAATGGACTTGATGAAACCCCGAATACCACACGAGTCATTCTCAGCACACGTAGGTTTGTGGTCTCCGCATCAGGGCAACAAGTGAGCCACAGAAACCTCAGTGCATCCCTGTCCTCTTCTGCGATGGATATCTGAAGGAACACCTTTTCAATGTCCGCCATAAATGCGATGGGATGCAACCTGAACCTGACAAGGATGGTGAGGAGGTCTGGGTTCAGGTTTGGTCCAGTGAGTAGACAGTCATTGAGAGATGGACAGCCATCTTCATGTGCGGAGGCATCAAAAACTATTCTCAACTTGGTCGTTGCCTTGTCCTCTCTTATCACAGCATGGTGAGGTAGGTAATATTTGGTGTTGTCTTTAGCGCCAACTGTGACTTTAGTTTCTGGGACATCTTCACATATCCCCTGTCCTCCATCACATCGTTGTATCTTTCAAACAGTGTCACATTAGCCCTTAATTTCCATTTCAGGCCTTCAAATCTCTTTTGGGCAAGTCTCAGATTGTCTGGTAGCTCTGGTTTGTTCTGTTGCCATGGCAACTTAACTTCATATCGGTCTTCCTTACAGGTGACCGAACTGTTGAAATGTTCTTGAGCCTCAAAGTGCCTCCTTTTCTTCGCCCTTGCTGGAGATGCCCAAAGACTCTATTTCCCAGAATGCACGCAGCTGGGCGATCTCCTCTGCGCAGATCGTCATGCATGAAGTCCCACTCATGCTTAACAGTGACACTGGGCCCTGTACTGTCCAGCCAAACATGGTCTCAATGGCAACTAATGGGTCTGACAGTCTCTCAACCTTACCAGATACCATTTTCCAGTAGTGATCAGCACCAATCAATACTGACAGTTCCAGGTCCTTGCTGATGCTTCCTGAGACATCTGCTGACATCAGTCCTCTTCTTTTCAGCTGTCGTTGGATTTCCTCTCCTGGTACCTGCATGACTGCAGAGCTAACCTGAGGTGTCTCAACAGCTTCAATTTCAATAGTTCCTTTCTTGTCGTGTATGTTCTGAAGGATTAGCCTTACAACATTGCACTCTGTTGCAACTGGAGCGTTGCTACCAAAGGTGTGAAGCTGTAAAGTCTCTGTCTTCACAACAGGTAATCCTAAAGCCTTCACCTGCTTCTCCAGGACAAAGCTCCGCTGACTTCCTCCATCCATGAGGCAAAGCACTTTAGTCTTTCCCTTTATTCCCTGCACCAATGCAGTCACTGTTTGCAGGAGAACTGTGTTCTGCCTTGCAGTGCTTGTCTTCTCTGTCTGTGGGGCCACCGGCGAGACTACAGCTGCACTTGTCACTTGAGCGCTGTTCTGGGTCTCCCCAGCTTCACCTTTGTCACATGGTGAGGTGGTGTCTCCGTCCACACACACTGCATGAGATCCCTTTAGTTTTGCAGAATTTGGCCAGATGTCGCTGCCCTAAGCATATGAAACACCGTCCCATTTTCTTCAGCCTTTCCTTTCTGATATCAAGTGTGTTATCTGTACAGAGTTCAGATTTGTGGCCTGTGCTATTGCAGAATATACATCCTTGTGGGGACTGCGAGCCACTGGTGTAGAGCATAGCTGCTGATGGCAGAGTTGACTCTGTGGTGTCCCCACAGAGCTTGACAACTGTTTTGCAACAGCTGGTCATACCACAAACAGTACAAATAATTTGGAGTTTATATTTTTTTACCTTAAAGATCATATTTCCATTATTACAAGATTCCTAGTGTTAAATGTGATTACTTTATTTTAGTGGCGCCCTTACTCATTACTAAGGCAGATGGGGAATCTTGGTTGACACTTTATGGTAAAAGGACACAAGAAGAAGAAGGCTGCGAGACCCAGCTCAACACCTAGTAATAATATTCAATAAAATGATGCTGAGACGATTATGCATAATTCTTGAAGGAATTTATGAATCATTGATGGATCTATCAACAGAGATAACCATTCAGGTAGAAGCTGAAGCACATGGTATGGGAACAGCATGCCATTCTATATCTCAAAGAGGAAGGCCAAGGTAAAAGTGATGTGTCATTCATGAAAGAGCCGGCTCTCAGAGCTGATGCTTGGTAGTGAATCAGAAGAGCCGACTCCCATTGTATGAGAGCTGGCTCCCCAAATTCTCATTAGCTATGCTCACAAACCTGAGGACAGGGGAAGAAGTTGTAACGTCTGGGTGTGTTCGGTGGTGAAGAGGAGGCGGCGGGCGTACTTATCAGGCAGCCAAAAACGCACAACCACACTGGTACTGGGAATTCCACAGTGTTATCCTTTAATAGACGTATTCTTCACCAACCTTATAAAGCCCGGTTGAACGGCTGCTGCATTACCATGCATAAAAACGAGCAGTGTTCATACAACCCTTGACGATAGAAAGAATAAGGAAAAAAAATTAGAGGTCCACCTCAAGCCAAATGTCTGTCTGCAAACATTTCTCCCGCGTTCTCTACCGAGGCGCACACTGGTGACATCATTAACGAAAAGCTTAGACTGTCGTAAAGAGACACCACAATTACGACTGTTACAAAGTGATGGGCACACCATGTAGCCAATCACACAAGGGGACATGGGCTTATCCCATTATGTTTAAGCAGAGGGGAAGACAGATGTTTCCACTGTGCGTGGGCATAGTCCAGGTACAGACAGCGAGACAGCGGTGCAGAAACACGTGTATATGAGCAATACCCTTAAAAGAAGAAGCATTTAGCTGCAATTTAAGGAAATAGCAGAGCAGAGTGCCATACTTGCAAACTGAAAATTACAGTGAGAGCAGATTCTACAACAAACTTGCACCGGCGTATAAGAACTGTCCATTACTTGGTGCAGTTGGAGGACAGAGGGCAAGCTAGGTCTCCTTCTAATGACCCTGCTGAGTCTGGTCCTGAACCAGCAACAACTGATGCGGCATCCACCGCCCTCCCTAAAGCTGCAACTATAACCTGTCCTGCTGCAACACAAAGCAAAATAAGTCAGTGTGTTTGTTTTGTCCTATGTCCCATTAAAAGTTTATTTAAAATGTTAAACAAAAGAATGTTTTTTTTTTTTTTTTAAACAGGACAAACGCCATAAAATAAAGTAATTATAAAGTTTATCAAAAAAGACTGAAGGCAAAAGGTCTTCTCAGCAAACAAAACATTCACTTTTTGCTTATTTAGGCTAAAATATGAGGCTAAAAATGATAACAAGTAAAGAGCCATTTAGGAGTTGAAAGAGCGGGCTCTTTCTTTGGGAGCCGAGCCTAAAGAGCTGGCTCTCCGAAAAGTGCCAAACTTCCCATCACTACAAGGTAGAAAAAAAAATTGGAACAAATTTTATGGATAACACTACATGGCACTTGATACAATCAAGGAGTCGTAAAAAAGGTTGTGAATACAATTAAAATGCTTTCAAATAAGGAAAATGTATGCATAACATTTGAATCTACATATTTGTCGTTTTGTTTCTTGCTTTTTTTAGGTACAACACACCAGCTGCTCTTCTGACTGACATGTGAGGTTTAGCTGGATGGTTGTATCTCAAATGTTGTCAGTAAGCTTTCTAATACAGTATAACCACAGAATACAACTAGGTTTAGTGGACTATGGAAGTTTTACCAGCATAAGCATCATTTCTCATTCATGAGATTCTTACACAAACTCCTGGCTCAGGAGAGGGATCAGAGTTCAGCAGTGGCAAGTGTGAGAGCATTTAAGAATAGTTGATCCTGTGTGACGAGCTTTGAAATGATGGAGGGCAATTCTGAGAAGAGTCTACAATGGTTGCTATCCCAAATCAAGTGTGTCATATGGTATTTTTATTTATTTGATTAATGTTACTTATTATTCCCTAGCTCACGAAGATTCATGTAATGATTTAAGGTGATACAAGTAATGTTAAATAAATAATAATCACCACTACTGTATCAGATGTAAAGAAAAAGATTTATATAAAATTAATATTAAAATGTCTTGTCAAAAATTAGTTGTAAAAAATAAACAGGATATAATGAACTCAAAAAGGTTTATTGTTATATACAATCTCTGGGTTGCAATGTTTTTTATCTCCAGAAATCGGCTATTTGACAGAAGAGGAAGGCTGTCAAAGTCATAAACCTTTTATTTTGATCTAGTATCATCATCATATACATTTATTCTTATTCCAGGCATATTGACACAAACCGCAAGTTAAATCCATGGGGATTGTGTTTCATCAATGCGCCAATGGAGGGGCTAATGGCTATAGTCGCTGCATTACCTACCTCAGATGTTGCACAGCCAACAGAGCATCAACTGCTATGCAACTTTTCCAGTGGTGTTGATATCTTTGACTCCCACAATCCTGTCAGTGGGTGATGCTGTTAGTGAGAATATGGATATTGCACAGTTTATGATTGAACAGATGACCTGCTCTACCTCCTGAGCCACAGCCACTCCTAAGAACTTTGGCATTAGGTGGACCTTCAAAGATTGATTTTGTCCTTGACTTCATCAAGACAAAGTAAGAAGAACTCCCGAGTAGCTCCTCTAAGGTCGACAGCACCCTCAGATATCCCGTACTCATCAGTATATGTATATATATATATATATATATATATATATATATATATATTTAAACTAAAATTATCTCCAGTTATTTGTGCAATGGTGCCATAGAGAGGTTCAGTAAATGACACTTCCATCCCACTTTGTTCTAGCACTTTAACATCGTCTATGAATGGAGCAAGAATTTTGTCAATACCATATTTTTGGCATCTTGAGAATGAACAATGAAATTAGATGGATGTTCATCAATGAGGAATTTAGACTTAGTGGCAAGTTGCGCAATGTAAAATACAGACATCCAAGCTTATGGATGCCTTGTTTTGACCCCAGGGGATTTGATGTCTCAAAGTCATCATAATAAACTTGAATTTCTAAAGCACCTTTGGATTTAGAAAATAATGGATGTTGTTTGTAATATTTGCCATCACAAAAAATTCTTATAAAAGTCATCCAGAGTGGAGGCTTTATTCAGTTGACCACAAACTTCAGCATTTTTGAAAATGAACTCCAATGTTTTAAAGAGAGGTACATAAATAAAAGTGTCATTTACAGGAACTTGCTCATATATTCCAGATATTTGTTTCTTTTTGAATCATACCTCACTCCCAAATTAATTTCAACTGGTTCAACAACACCCCATTTTTCTGTAAAATACTTGGTCCATTAGACTTTGTGTTTAATTCACTAAAGGGATTAAATACATTGCTAAACACTCTTCCACTGCATTTCTACAAGGACTATCAGATGGCACGGCACTCATCACTTGCTCTTTAAGTTTTTTTATGAAGCTCATTGACATAGTCCTCCATGCTTTCAACAACAGACAAACACAACATTGTTGGAAAACACCACTGCCCTGTAACTTTGCCAACCACTGAAGCACACATGTCTTTTGCCTGCTCATTGGACATAAAAGATGTTGAAGGTGCCTCTTCAACCATGTCAGGCACACCTTCCTGGGATACATGTTCAATAGCATCTGACTGATGTGGCTTTGGAAAATCAGGATTTGTGCCTATGTTAGCAATACTATGAAAACTATTTAAATGTTTTCTAAAACCTGTAAACTTTGAACTGTAACGAACATGCATCTTGGGCACAAATAACAAATTTTTTGCCTGGGTATAGCCCATGAAAAAATTTAAGATGTTGAATTAATGCATTAGGTGCATTGTGCAAGGATCTACAAATGTGACACCTATACATTTCTCAAATGCTTGCATTTTACGTCACAGTATTAGACTTCCCACTGTTAAGCTAAACTCAAAAGTGCTAAACAGAAAAAGGTTCACTTTTCAATATCTGCTAGTTTCACCAGATATGAACTTTGCTCTTAACTCCTTCACTTTTGGACTTTCCTTTGTGCTATCCACATCAATACCATAGACAGTTGTCTGCAGGAAAGTGTAAATGTTTGTTAGAGCATCATCGTAACTTACACTGAAAACAAAGTGAAGTTTAAAGAGTTCATCAATGGCTGCCAGTGATGTGGTCCCTTGGCAGGGGATGAGCTTCTTATCCATCACAATGTAGTATGTGCTGACTGTCTGCTTGTTGATTCCAGATGCAAGGAGGTATGGCTGGCACTGTCTTTCCTGACGCACAAGGTGCTCATCAATGCTCTTACATGACTGCAGCAAAAAACACATAATACAAATGTAAATTATGTTCAGTACAGTCTGCTACAAAATGACATTCAGTTGCACAGCATTTACCTTGTGAAACACAACAAGATGGTCGATAGCCTGAGCAGCTACTACTAGAAGCTAATGTGCTGCAAGCAGCGCGGGTCGAAGGTGGAACCTGAGCAATTGCGTCACGTTGTGTTCCTCGTTTTTACATGTAAAGCCAGAAAAACAAAACAAAAAAACACAAAAAAAAACATCTTCGAGTCTTCACTGAAGATTCAAAACAACCACGTTTGTGCTCATTATAGACTAAGAAAAATCCCTGCTGTAGTTAACATTCTGATGTGTTCTGTCTGGACTTGCCCATCTGTTTGTGGCACAACCAAAAACTTACCCTGGGTTTAATAAAGCAATAACCGACTACAGTTTATTGTTAATTGAACAACTGTAATATTAACCACCTAATACTGTACTGTAATAACCATCACTAGAATTATTATTTTACATATGTATGTTTAAATATTTGTCTTGAGAGGATCAAATTTAGTCTAGATAATTCATGAAATAGCTTTTTTAAATTCCTCAGATGCCAACTTCAATAATATGTTTCCAATACATTTAAGGAGAACAGACAGACTATATAACGATAACGTCTATGGTGATTTTAACCCAAATTTAATCCAATTACGTTTCAGTTTCACACACAATACCGGCACATTATCAACAGTTTAACTTACTATGCGACATAGAATATAACATAGCATTCTCTTTGAAATGTTTGAACACTGCGCAGCCAGCCACATGGCGAAGTAAAAGTAATGGCGAAGCTAGTGTTTACTGACAGCTAACACCACAAGTTTCCAAACGGACAATTTTTAAACTTAAAATCACTGCAATACACGGACATTCAAGTAAGATGATAAACATGACTCTGAACTCATTTCTGCTCGACTCGAATGAACATAAATGATTTTAATAAGCAAAAACGTCCATTGAACTAGCTGGAGCTAATGTCGCTTTCCGAATTTGGAAAAAAATCTAAAAAACGCATTAGGGTTCCGGTCCATCCACAAAAAGCTTAAACAAAACTCAAAATATTGGTACATTTTGACAACAATTATTACAAATGACCGAAACATAATATTAAAAAGTTAGCTACTTACATGCCCCCCTTCTCCGTGATCCAAGCGAGTAAAAGAAATGGCGTCTGCGAGATTTGTCCAGAAGCAAACGTTGTCAAGTACCCGGATGTTCAAGGTTACACTTTGGGTGTTGAAAATCGTCAACTCTGACATGTAACCCCCTAATCTTATGGTATCACACTTGTATTGAGTTATTATAGTGAATACAACACTAAAGTCTCAACACTGTACTCTAATATGTGCTAACACTGATATTTTAACTCTGGCAAATTTGGCTGTGCACTAATGCTGTTTCTGTACTGTGATGAATTCTGAAACCTGACTGAAACTCTTCAAATAAACCGTTCCTCTGCAGATGATCAGTTAGCTGTTTCACAACTACTCTTTCAAGAATCTTTGAGAGAAAAGGAAGGTTGGAGATTGGCCTATAATTAGCTAAGACAGCTGAGTCACTGATGGCTTTTTAAGTAGAGGTTTAATTACAGCCACCTTGAAGGTCTGTGGTACATAGCCAACTGATAAAGACTGATTGATCATTTTTAAGATTGAAGCATCAATAATTGGAAAGACTTCTTTGAACAGTCTAGTAGGAATGGGATCTAACAAACATGTTGCTGGTGTGGAGGAAGTAACTATTGAAGTTAACTCTGAAAGATCAACTGGAGCCAAAGACTCTAAATAAATACCAGCAGTGCTAAAAGCAGCTGAACATGAAGAATAATCTTTGAGATGGTTATGAATAATTTTTTCTCTAATGTCTAAAAATTTTATTTGTAAAGAATCCATGAAGACACTACTAGTTAAAGTGAAAGGAATATTCGGCTCTACAGAGCTCTGACTCTTTGTCAGCCTGGCTACAGTGCTGAAAACAAACCTGGGGTTGTTCTTATTTTCTTCAATTAATGATGAGTAGTAAGATGTCCTAGCTTTACGGAGTGCTTTTTTTATAGAGCAACAAACTCTTTTTCCAGGCTAAATGAGCATCTTCTAATTAGTGAGACGCCATTCCCTCTCCAGCTTTGGGTTATCTGCTTTAAGCTGTGCGTTTGTGAATTATACCACGGAGTCAGGCACTTCTGATTTGAAGCTTTCCTTTTCAGAGGAGCCACAGTATCCAAAGTTATATGCAGTGAGGATGTAAAACTATTGACGAGATAATCAACCTCACTGGGAGCAGAGTTTAGGTAGCTGCTCTGCACTGTGTTGGCACATGGCACTGAAGAGCATAATAATGAAGGAATTAGATCCTAAAACTTAGTTACAGCACTTTCAGAAAGACTTCTACTGTAATAAAACTTATTCCCCACTGCTGTGTAATCCATTAAAGTAAATGTAAATGTTACTAAGAAATGATCAGACAGGAGGGGGCTTTCAGGGAATACTGTTAAGTCTTCAGTTTCTATGCCATATGTCAGGACAAGATCCAGAGTATGATTAAAGTGGTGGGTGGGCTCCTTTACATTTTGAGAGAACCCAATTGAATCTAACAATAGATTAAATGCAGTGTTGAGGCTGTCATTTTCAACATCTACATGGATGTTAAAATCACCCACTCTAATGATTTTATCTGAACTGAGCACTAAATCAGATAAAAAGTCTGAGAAATCAGACAGAAACTCTGAGTAGGGACCAGGTGGACGATAGATAATAACAAATAAACAGGTTTTTGATTTTCCCAATTAGGATGGACAAGACTAAGAGTCAGGCTTTCAAAAGAATGAAAACTTTGTCTGTGTCTGTGATTAATTAATAAGCTGGAATTGAAGATTGCAGCTAATCCTCCTCCTCGACCTGTGCTTCGAGCATTCTGACAGTTACTGTGACTCGGGGTGTTGATTCATTTAAACTAACATATTCATCCTGCTGTAACCAGGTTTCTGTAAGGCAGAATAAATCAATATGTTGATCAATTATTAAATCATTTACTAACAGGGACTTGGAAGAGAGAGACCTAATGTTTAATAATCCACATTTAATTGTTTTATTCTTTGGTGCAGTTGATGAAGCTGTATTATTTATTGTTTTTGAATTTTATGTTTAAATATTTTTTTTTGCTCATTTTAGCTTTGTTTTTGGGTTTGCTGGGAGCAGGGACTCTGTGGGGAGGGGGTTTGGGGGGGATGGCAGGAGGAGAGAAGCTGCAGAGAGGCGTGTAAGACTGCAACTCTGCTTCCTGGTCTCAACCCTGGGTAGTCAGGTTTTAGGAGGGTTAATAAATTTGGCCAGATTGTTAAAAATGAGAGCTGCTCCATCCAAAGTGGGATGGATGCCGTCTCTCCTAACAAGACTCCTAACAGCCATTCACACATAGAAAAGGCCATTTTTCCACCAGTGGGGTTCCTGTGCCCGTGCCAGTATTTGAACCGTTCAGCGTTTTTTCCACTGCGAATGCACTCGTTGCTCGGCCGAAAAACTGGTTCAACTTGGGCCCCACAAGCTGGCTGTCTTGAACCAAGAACATGTGACAAAAGCAGCAGAAGGGCATGACTCTGCCATAAGGTTTTCTGTCATATTACATGTGTATTACATGAGAAAAGCGATGGCTGTGAATTAGGTTGTGCCCTGAGGCTGAACTTGCTGCTTTGTATCAGTTCACATCACAGATAAAAGAACGCAAACTGCATACTTGTCATCTTGCTCTAATCGCTGTCTGTTTCCCTCTGTGCTGCACACAGATACTGCAGTAGTTTGGTTTGGACCGTAAAACGTATCAGCAGCACAAGAAAGGAGAGCGTGTTGTCCCACATTTGCGCTCTCCAGCTTCCGTGTCCAGACGAGGACCCGCCCACGCTCCTGCATGAAGGAGCAGGTCACAGAAACGCGGTGCAAACGCAGGCCCATTCTTAAGCGTTTCACCAGTTCACTGAAAACCGACACCAGTACTGGCACGAGCACCTCGGCGGTGGAAAAGTAGCAAGAGTGGCCAATTAACCTAATCCCAGTAAGTGCATGACTGTGGGAGGAAATACACGCAGACACAGGGGAGAACATGCAAATGCAACTCAGTGAAAGGCCCAGGCCAAGGTGGAATCAAACCCAGGCCTTATTGCAGCCCAAATTTAAAATTGATTTTAAAATTTTAGTCTTTACTTTTAGAGCTTTTAATGGACACCCCCCTAATACAACACCGAAATGTTGACTTTTATTTCTTCAGGCCACACTCTTCAGTCCACAACCCAGAACCTCCGGAGGGTCCCTAAGTTTAAAACTCAGGGTGACCTGTCCTTTCAGGTGGTAGCCCCCAGCCTGTGGAATGCTCTGCCCCATCTCTCCGTGTCGCCAACTCTGTTGATTCCTTTAAAAAGCAGCTTAAGACACTTTTATTCAGACAAACTTTTAGTTAAATGTTTTAGTTATTGTTTTTATCAGTGATTTATATCTATTTTACTTGCACATTGTAAAGCACTTTGTGATTTTATCTGTGAAAGGTGCTATATAAATAAAGTTTACTTACCTTGCTGGTGACACTGGTGGTAATTTATTCAAAATCAAAGGCACACTTAACCAGCATGGCTACTACAGCACTCTGCACCAACATGCCATGATATATGTTACACTGCGTGTTTATACAATAGAATGTCAACCTATTTTATTATACCATTTATTTCTTGATACAGAACCACACACATACAAATAAGACCAGAAGTGTAACTTGCACTCATTTCTGATAAAGTGTCTGCATTCTAACTGATGTCGCTTGGTGGCCCCATTTTTTTAATAAACCGGTAGAAATCCATCCATCATTCTCTTCAGCTGATCCTTTTCAGGGTTGCGAGGAGGGTTGGAGCCTATCCCAGTCCGTTGCAGGGCTAACACAAAGAGACAGACAACCATTCACACAATACCCAGAGAAAACCCACACAAACACAAGGAGAACATGCAAATTCCACAGAGAAAGGCCTGGGCCAAGATGGATTCAAATGAATGAATGAATGAATGAAGTTTTATTGCCATGTGGGTGAACAAGTTCACACATTGGAAATTGCAGTTACAGAACACCATCCAAGAATACACAAACACAACACACATAGGGGGATATGTGTCCTCGGGTCATGCAGCCGTTTACTTGCAGCGCTACCTTTGGCAGGAGGAGAAAACAACACATCATGGGGAAGTTAGGTTAAAAAAAAGGTCATCTGGTACAGTGCTCAAAAGAGCACTATACCAGGGTCCAAAAAAACCACCTTAGCAAAGCATTTGCACATGTAAAGCAAGGACAGCGGCAGTAGGTGAGGTCAGGTCAGGAGGGGATGCAGACGGAGACGAGAGGTGGGGGCATTGTGGAGCCAGATGCCAGGATCCAGCCAAAACAGTTTGCTGATAGTGGTGGAATTTCATCAGCGGCCGTGATACACCAGACCCAGCTTCACAAATCACAACGCGGAGTGGGGGAGAGAGCAGCCGCACACAGAGCCCTGGAGAGAGATATGGTTGCCAACCCAAGGCCGGCAGGGGAGCCGAATTCCTGATAACAAATGTTGTTTTGGAACAGGCTGCTTGTTTTTCCAACAGCCTTCAGTCTTACTGGGAAACCATTCGAAAATCCAATATTCCAAATCGTGATTGCCGTCCTCACTGTGCAAACCGAACTATATCTCCTGATCTAACCCCTCTCGCCTGCGAGCTCGCTAATCTTGCGGCTCAGGTCCACCAGGCTTTGAGTCTGAGTTTGTCCGGCTCTGCTCAGCCCTTCCACCTGGGTCGGCAGCCTCTGCAGATGTCGAACCGCCGTCCAGATTTTCTTAATTTGCCAGTAAAGCAGGTATCCACCGAGCCCAAACAGAGAAGATACCGCTACCAAAAAGCCGAATATGTAGGCGTCTTCCACGTCTTCCACTCCAAGGGCCGAGAAGCACACAGGTCTCCACGAGCTCCAAGAGTCGATGACGTATCCAACCGGGTCTGTTCCACTCGGACACGCAGGCTCCCCTGTCCCGGATCTCATAGTGGAAAAAATTCGATCAATGATGGAGAATGCCCAGTTTGCAGATCCATGGTTCAATCTTGTTCTTATTCGGACAGTGTGTAAAAGACGCTCTCACAGCAAGCAGCAAGCGGAGAGATGGGGAGGGGCAGGGAGAGAGAGATAGTGCGACCGTCTCCGACAAGAGCAGGAAGAGAAAGACCCAGGTTCTGTGAGCCAACAGTGCTAACCACAGTGCCACTGTGCTGCCAGTAGAAATATAATCCTTACATCAATTGCAACAACTGCATTATTTTCCCTCCATACATTCAAACAGTTAGAAATCTGCGATTACAGAACATGTTTAGCATGTTATACACTAGGATTCAGAAAATAATTGCCCTACATTGCTTCAGTTATTCATTTGGAAAACTGCAATCTACTGGGTTTAAAATTTCAACATTAATTTTTATATTTGTATGTTTGCACGTGTGGCGGGGTGGGATGTTTGTGTACTGCTCTTTTTGATGGGTTGTGCCACACAGAATGTGGATGCCTATTTTGGGTTTGTTTGTTTTTTTGTTTTTAGTGCTATAAGTGGTTTACAAATGTTGTTCAGTATGACTAGAAAAAGCTAAATACCTGTCCATTCCATCTATAATGTGGCAAAATAAAAATAAAAAAAAACAACCTTTCCTTTTACTGCCTCCTCTAATCTTTCCCTTTGCTAGATTTCCACTTACTCTAGTTAATCCACTGTAAAACAGGTTATCAAGAAAAGCTAGCAATAAAAAAGAATAAACACATTTCCTCTTCTTGTTTTGGTTCTCCATTATTGCTGATTTGATAGCAGAAACACAGACTTACACTGTTAACAGCTTATAGGAAACCAGTATAAACAATCAGTGGTGTCATCATTCTATAGCCATTTTATTTTACAATTAACCATGACATGCTAAAGCAAAAACTTTGTCTACTGCCACTCGAGAGCTATTATAAATTTTTTATAGAAATACAATCTACAGCTGCATACCTAAGCACATAACCTTAAAGTGAAACAGAGGCTCACTGTGTCTCCACCCAACCAGATAAATAAAAGTAAGGAGCAGTGACAGGCAGGATAACTCTTATAACTTATAACTCTTATGCTGGTCAGGGAGGCAAACTCTCACACCAGTCTCATTTGATCCTTTGTGGAAATTTCCTCAGAATTTTTGTGATCTTTTATGTGTGTTACACACAGAAAGAAAAAAAAAAAAAAAACAAGAGAAAAAAAAAATAAAAATAAATAATTTATGCTACATTACTGCTCAATATTTTTATTTTTGGAGTCCTTTATAGTGTCCTTTGCAGTACATGCATGATAGGATCTGCTGTTTTTAAAATTGTAATTACAAAATAGCATAACCAGACAGGATTACAGCTGTTGGCTTTAAAAATCATTGGCACAGTCCCTCAGTTGAAGCCATTTTAGATATTCTCTCTTTAAGCTGCCTCCTTTAAAGCCCATTTTTGTTTTATTGACCAACTACTTGAAATGCTGTGAGGAAACACCCACTGCTTATGAACTCTATTGCCGGTATTTTCTGGGCATGGTGAAAATGGTTTGGATGGTTCTGGTGCCTCCAAAAATTGCATGATTGTATTCAGATCTAAAGAGTGTGGAAGTCTGGTCAGTGCTTTGGCCTCTTTGTCACGTTCCTTGGCCTGTTACTCAGCAGGGTGATGGGCACATGGCCCGCCTGTATAAGGTCACAATTATCAGGAGTGCCATGAGGGTGGGGTCTTGTCTTTGATAATTGTAAATTTTGGTGTACAATCAATTACAAGCCACATAAATGGCATTTTACATTTTTTTTCTTTGATATTGATTTAAATCTTGCAGGTGATCAGTGTATGTCTGCTGCTGGGTGGCAGTGGTGCAGTGGGCAGGTGCTCACCTTGCAACTGGAGGGTTGCTGGTTTGAGTCCCGTCTGAGTGCATGCTGTCATTGTGTCCTAGGCAAGACACTTAATTGCCTAAGTGTGAATGTGGTTGTGTGTTTGATGGTGGTCAGAGGGGCCGTAGGTGCAAATTGGCAGCCTTGCCTCTGTCAGACTGCCCCAGGGTAGCTGTGGCTACATTAGTAGCTTACCACCACCAGGTGTGAATGAATAGTCCATGAAATTGTAAAGTGTCTTTGAGTGTCTAGAAAAGTGTTATATAAGACTAATGCATTATTATTATTATTATTATTAATTACTATAAACTTCAGATACATTTAATATAAATGGGCAACATTGTAATGTTATGCTTCCATCCATCCATCCATTCGCTTCCGCTCATCCTGTTCAAGGTCGCGGGGGGGCTGGAGCCTATCCCAGCTGTCATAGGGCGAGAGGCGGGGTACACCCTGAACAGGTCGCCAGCCTGTTGCAGGGCCAACACAGAGACAAACAACTTTTCACACACACATTCACGCTGTCATTCACACCTATGGGCAATTTAGTGTAGCCAATTAACCCCAGTAAGTGCATGTCTTTGGAATGTGAGAGGAAACCAGAGTACCCAGAGGAAACCCACGCAAGCACGGGGAGAACATGCAAACTCCACACAGAGAGAGGGAGAGGCCTGGGCCAAGATGGAATCGAACCCAGGCCTTCCAGATGTTATTATAACTGTGAGGCAGCAGTGCTAACCACTGCGCTACCGTGCTGCCCGTAATGTTATACTTGTTTTTCCTGTATCTATGGCAGAAAATAATGACATGGAGGAGGCTGTAGCTCAGCAGGTAGAGCAGGTCATCTTTTAATTGGAAGGTTGACAGTTCACTTTCTGGCTGCTCCATTCTGCATGCCAAAGTTCTTGGTCAAGATACTGAACCCCAAGTTGCACTCCAGTGTGGATGGAGTGTGAATGATAAATAGAAGGCACTTGGGTGTTAAAAAAAGTGCTTGTATGAATGGGTGTGTATTGGTGTATAAACTGCTTTGAGTAATGCTTTGATAATCCGGTGCGCCTTCTGTATGAATTTTTGTTGTCCTTTCTGACCTTGAACCAATTTTATGTGGTACACTGTGCTCAAAAATCTGTCAAAAGTGCAACTTTGGTAAGGGACGTTTAATAAATATCGACATTTTCCAGAGCGTACAAAGAGTTAGACGGGGGGGATAGGGGTAACACCCAATGTACACTTTTCAAACAGTTGATCACTGCCGTCTGACTGCCGATAGCCGAGGCATCCACACCACTGCACCATTGCGTGGTCTGCAGCGATATGGCCTCAGATCTGGCAGATCAGTTCAAAGCCCTCATTAATTCTGTAAAATAGGCCATCATCGATTCATAAAATGACTCTACTGACAATATTAGACAGGAACAAGCTGTGAGTGCGGCGCAGCAGGTGTGGAAAGCAGCCAAAGCCGCCGGAGATAAATTCAGCAAGAAGTGGAAGCATTGTTCCAAAAACAGAAACCGTACGCAGTAAACTGGAGAAAACTATGGTGGATTTGGCCTAAGTTCATCTATGCTGGCCCGTATATTTGTGCGTAATCTGGTGATCGGCGGCTGGTCAGGCATGCTTGATGCCGAAATCGCCCAACTGTTCAACTCAGACACTGAAGATGAGGAATTTGATGGATTTGTGGAAGATGAATGATTTCAAATGTGAGTGTATTTTTCTGTATTTGTTACAACTGAACAATATTCTGAGTTATTGTGAATGAGTTGAATAAAGTTCAACTTACCTGACGCTTTTTGTTTCGCTCTACATGTTTTTGATGTGCCTTATAACCCGATGCGTCTTATGTATAAAATATACCAGTTCATTGATAGTGCGCCTTATAACCGGTGCACCTTATGGTCCACAAAATATGGTAAGACCCAGTCGATTTACCAGTTTAGAACAGGTCCTCTTTAAGAGAAGATTGGTAAATGCAGGAAAAAAAAGAGACAAAGCTTGAAATAGGTTCCTTTCTCTTAATTGTGGTTGCAGATTTGGACTGTTAAGGATGTAAAATGGCTTCAAACATACCTGAATATTAGGCAGAACTCAACAAATCTGGCAGGTATCGAAGTGAAGAGCTGAGCAAGCAGGCACAGAATAAAGTAAACCAAGGAAAGAACCACACAACCTGGTCTAATGGCACTTTGTTTTGATTGACACAAAATATATTTTTTTTCATGCTCCTCAAAATGATTTTCCCAACAATATTTCATGTCCCTGAACACGATTTTTCATTAGTCTGCTATCATATGTACTGATTAAAATGGAAGAAAACCTCTACATTGATAAGTTGGAGGAGTGGTGAAGAAGTAAGTTGTCTTGACTTTCATGCCAAAGACCCAAATTTGAGTAATATGCACCATAGTTTTTCAAATCCACATATTATTTTTAAATACCCTTCTTAATTACAAATATGTTGCTTGGTGAGCTTTAGGCATTAAAACTATTTGCTTAATGTTAGGCCCAAAATATTTTTTTAAAAGAGCCCCCACCCCCCCACCCCCACCCTCAAATAAATAAATAAACTAAAGGGTTAGGTTAGGCATTAAGACTACTTGGTATGGCATTTAAAACAATTTTCGTTAGGGTTTGGCATTAAAAACTACCGAGTTAGGTTTAGAAAAATGTAATTTATCAATATCATCATATTTATTTAATGACTATTTCAAAAATAGCTGTGAGACCAGGCTGGATCATGAATCTAAGGTTTGAAACTCAAGTTGTACTGTGTTTTTATGTCTAGATTTAAGACAGCAGGAAGTCTTCTTTACTTGTTAATTTCACAGTTGTTCACTGGTTTATATTTAGATCTTTGCTCACTTCAGTAATCAATATGTGGCTAATTGCATTATGCTGCAGCATATCTTCCATCTGTCATACTGGTCCTGCAAAATTATTTTCTTAATGTGGTGCCATTATTAAAACAGTCTGTGGTGAGGGGAATTAATATTACAATTATTAAATCAGCTGGTACTGACCACGTGGAGGACACTGGAAACAGGTGAATGCCAAAATGTCACCTTATAAGATGATATGGTTTACCACCAATCTGCTGCTTGCTCACATACCCAGCCATTACAGAGTGATGCTGCCATTTATGTGGGACTTTCTGACCACTTGATGGTATTGTTCTCTGTAAGCTCCAATGTTTGGATGCAGTGTAAACAGAGGTGTGAGAAAGCACTTTTGTTAGATCAGAGAATCCTGAAACACTAAATATGGCAGCTGGAATGTGGGGCAGCTGTGGCTCCCAAGGTAGAGCAGATAGTCTATAAGTCAGATGGTCTGTTTGATTCCTTATTCTGATACCTTCCATGATCCACTGGGGTGTGAGTATGTGCATGGCAGACAAAGTGCTCAAAGGTATAGAATAAAGCATTGTATGAATGCATGAATGTGGTCTCTTGACTGACTGGGCTAAAGGATCAGTTCAAGGTGCTTTTTAGATTGTGACTATTAAAAGAGATTTGCCATTAATAATCATATGTAATCAATAAAAGATATTCAATTAAATTTCACTTCATTTTTTTTCTTTTTTTAGATGCCAATGTACGAGAACAGTCACCTTGAGGCACTTTTCACTGTAAGGTAAACCTTACACTACTAATTGCTGTGCACTGACCAAACTTAAAGCACTCACTTTCCTGAATGTGGCCTTATATACTGACAAAACTTGACTGGCAGATCATTTATTTCATGGTCACTGAGTAATAAGAGTGATTGCAAGAGAGCAACAATTTGGAGCACATCCTCCTCTGATTTATTTTGTTCCTTTGACATAATATAACAGATTACTCATTAAATCTTCTCCTGCATCTTGTCAGATAAGTGATGGAGAGGCTCATCTTAGGCTTAGTAATAACTGTAATTTGGGGCCATAACAACCATTTCGACTAATTTGCTATTCACTGTAGTGGCACTTGTCTGCAATCCATCTTACAGAAAGATAGGGCTGTCCTTTATAAATTAGCATTGTGAATTATTTGTGCCAAGATGGCCTGGAGTTTGACAACCTCTCTTACTCAGGATTAACAAGATAGAGAAGTTTACACTGAACTATGTCACTGGGGTGCTCTGTTGTTATAAACCTTTTGGACAAATTTATGTTAGTTAACGTTATAAATTTATAGCTGATGGTCCTCATGAAAAATGTGACTTCACAGTGGGACTATGTTACATCCTCAAAAGAAACACGGAGACCACACCTTTGACTGATCAGCAAGATTTTGATGCTGAATGTGACTGTTGACAGTTAAGACAACAACATTATATTAGATTTTATTGTTAACAGAGATATCTTGAACACTGTCTGTACTAACTGTGCTTCCTAACACACAGAGTTTTATGAAAACAAATAATGAACTTTGGTACGGACCTGTCCAATAAGAGAGTAATGTAAGAAAGTATTATTTTAAAAAAATCAGACTGTGTACACAATATTTATGTTGTTTTGATGTTGCATTGCATGATTACATTATTCCCATCTATTTTAGGATTATAGTTGTTGAGCTGCAGATACCAATTTTATTATATAATTCCAACAGTGTCACCCAGTTTTATTACAGCAGAGGTCTTTCTGAAAGTGCTGTAACTAAGTTTAAGGATCTAATTCCTTCATTGTTATGCTCTTCAGTGCCAACACAGTGCAGAGCAGCTACCTAAACTCTGCTCCCAGTGAGGTCGATTATCTCGTCAATAGTTTTCCATCCTCACTGCGTACGACTTTGGATACTGTGGCTCCTCTGAAAAGGAAAGCTTAAAATCAGAAGTGCCTGACTCCGTGGTATAATTCACAAACGCACAGCTTAAAGCAGATAACCCGAAAGCTGGAGAGAGAATGGCGTCTCACTAAATTAGAAGATGCTCATTTAGCCTGGAAAAAGAGTTTGTTGCTCTATTTAAAAAAGCTCTCTGTAAAGCTAGGACATCTTACTACTTACTTACTTACTTACTCATCATTAATTGAAGAAAATAAGAACAACCCCAGGTTTGTTTTCAGCACTGTAGCCAGGCTGACGAAGAGTCAGAGCTCTGTAGAGCCGAGTATTCCTTTCACTTTGACTAGTGACTTCATGGATTTCTTTACAAATAAAATTTTAGACATTAAAGAAAAATTATTCATAACCATCTCAAAGATTTATCTTCATGTTCGGCTGCTTTCAGCACTGCTGGTATTTGTTTAGAGTCTTTGGCTCCAGTTGATCTTTCAGAGTTAACTTCAATAGTTACTTCCTCCACACCAGCAACATGTTTATTAGATCCCATTCCTACTAGACTGTTCAAAGAAGTCTTTCCATTTATTGATGCTGCAATCTTAAATATGATTAATCTGTCTTTATTAGTTGGCTATGTACCACAGACCTTCAAGATGGCTGTAATTAAACCTCTACTTAAAAAGCCATCAGTGACCCAGCTGTCTTAGCTAATTATAGGCCAATCTCCAACCTTCCTTTTCTCTCAAAGATTCTTGAAAGAGTAGTTGTAAAACAGCTCACTGATCATCTGCAGAGGAACGGTTTATTGAAGAGTTTCAGTCAGGTTTCAGAATTCATCACAGTACAGAAACAGCATTAGTGAAGGTTACCAATGATCTTCTTACAGCCTCTGACAGTGGACTCATCTCTGTTCTTGTCCTGTTGGACCTCAGTGCAGCTTTTGATACTGTTGACCATAACATTTATTACAGAGATTAGAGCTTGCTATAGGTATTAAAGGTACTGCACTGCAGTGGTTTGAATCATATTTATCTCATAGACTCCAATTTGTTCATGTAAATGGGGAGTCTTCTTCACACACTAAGGTTAATTATGGAGTTCCACAGGGTTCTGTGCTAGGACCAATTTTATTTACATAATACATGCTTCCCATAGGCAGTATTATTAGAAAGCACTGCATCAATTTTTATTGTTATGCAGATGATACTCAGCTTTACCTATCAATGAAGCCAGATGACACACATCAATTAGTTAAACTGCAGGAATGTCTTAAATGTCTTAAAGATGGGACAATAAGGCTTTTGCTGCATGTTTTGTGGTGACCATTCAGGGAGGCATATGGAGGGGATGGGGATCAGGGTAGGATGGCTTGCCCATGATGCTTCAGTTTACACTTTCAGAGTAACTTCTAGTGTCCATCCATCCATCCATCCAGCCATCCATCCATCTATTTTCTTCCACTTATCAGTGCTTCTGCACTCCTGCCAGTCATTTTGTCATCTGTGGACTGTGTATTTAGGCTGTGCTGTGACTGTGGCTCTCTGACAGATTGCTCTGTCACCCTAAGCTTTGAAGCATTTACTCCACGTCTGTTTTCATATAATCAGTTTACGCTGTGTGCAGAATTATTAGGCAAGTTGTATTTGATAGGAGTCTTTTATTATTGAACACAACTATGTTCCCAAAAGACTCGTAATCTCAAAGATTAATATTTTTGGAAGTTGGAATCAACATTGCGTGCAGCAGCCACCACAGCCTCCCAGATACTGTTCAGAGAGGTGTACTGTTTTCCCTTCCTGTAGATCTCACATTTTATGAGGGACCACAGGTTCTCTATGGGGTTCAGATCAGGTGAACAAGGGGGCCGTCTTCCAGGAACTGGCAGTAGGTCTGGGAGTTGAGCTTCACTCCATCCTCAACCTGAAAAGGCCCCACAAGTTCATCTTTGATGATACCAGCCCACACTGTTTGATACTGTTGACCATAACATTTTATTACAGAGATTAGAGCTTGCTATAGGTATTAAAGGTACTGCACTACAGTGGTTTGAATCATATTTATCTCATAGACTCCAATTTGTTCATGTAAATGGGGAGTCTTCTTCACACACTAAGGTTAATTATGGAGTTCCACAGGGTTCTGTGCTAGGACCAATTTTATTTACATAATACATGCTTCCCTTAGGCAGTATTATTAGAAAGCACTGCATCAATTTTCATTGTTATGCAGATGATACTCAGCTTTACCTATCAATGAAGCCAGATGACACACATCAATTAGTTAAACTGCAGGAATGTCTTAAAGATATTAAGGCCTGGATGACCTCTAATTTGCTGCTTCTAAATTCAGATAAAACTGAAATTCTTGTTCTCGGCCCCACAAATCTTAGAAACATGGTGTCTAACCAGATACTTACTCTGGATGGCATTACTTTGGCCTCCAGAAACACTGTGAGAAATCTTGGAGTCATTTTTGACCAGGATATGTCCTTCAATGCACATATTAAACAAATATGTAGGACCGCTTTTTGCATTTGCGCAATATTTCTAAAATTAGAAACATCCTTTCTCAGAGTGATGCTGAAAAGCTCATTCATGCATTTATTACTTCTAGGCTGGATTAGTTGTAATTCATTATTATCAGGCTGTCCTAAAGCTTCCTGAAAAGCCTTCAGCTGATCCAAAATGCTGCAGCTAGAGTACTGACAGGGACTAGAAAGAGAGAGCATATTTCTCCCATATTGGCTTCTCTTCATTGGCTCCCTGTTAAATCTAGAATAGAATTTAAAATTCTTCTCCTCACATACAAGGTCTTGAATAATCAGGCCCCATCTTATCTCAAGACCTCATAGTACCATATCACCCCAACAGAGCACTTCGCTCTCAGACTGCTGGCTTACTTGTGGTTCCTAGGATACTTAAGAGTAGAATGGGAGGCAGAGCCTTCAGCTTTCAGGCGCCTCTTCTGTGAAACCAGCTTCCAGCTTGGATTCGGGAGACAGACACCCTCTCTATTTTTAAGATTAGGCTTAAAACTTTCCTGTATGATAAAGCTTATAGTTAGGGCTGGATCAGGTGACCCTGAACCATCCCTTAGTTATGCTGCTATAGGCCTAGTCTGCTGGGGGGTTCACATAATGCACTGTTTCTTCTCATTCACCTTATTTACTTTGTTATACTCCACTCTGCATTTAATCATTAATTGATATTAATCTCTGGCTCTCTTCCACAGCATGTCTTTCTCTCCCCTCAGCCCAACCGGTCGCGGCAGATGACTGCCCCTCCCTGAGCCTGGTTCTGCTGGAGGTTTCTTCCTGTTAAAAGGGAGTTTTTCCTTTCCACTGTCGCCAAGTGCTGCTCATAGGGGGTCGTTTTGATCGTTTTGACTGTTGGGTTTTCTCTGTATTATTGTAGGGTCTTTACCCACAATACAAAGCGCCTTGAGGCGACAGTTTGTTGTGATTTGGCGCTATATAAATAAAATTGAATTGAATTGAATTGAATACCAGTACCCCACCTCCACCTTGCTGGTGTCTGAGTCGGAGTGAAGCTCTCTGCCCTTTACTGATCCAGCCTCGGGCCCATCCATCTGGCCCAAAAATCAGTCTTAAGATATTTCTTGGCCCAGTCTTGATGTTTTATCTTATGTTTCTTGTTCAAAGGTGGTCGTTTTTCAGCCTTGCTTACCTTGGCCATGTCCCTGAGTATTGCACACCTTGTGCTTTTTGATACTCCAGTAATGTTGCAGCTCTGAAATATGGCCAAACTGGTGGCTAATGGCATCTTGGCAGCTTCACGCTTGATTTTCCTCCATTCATGGGCAGTTATTTTGCGCCTTTTTTTTCAACACGCTTCTTGCAACCCTGTTGGTTATTTGCCAAGAAACACTTGATTGTTTGGTGATCACGCTTCAAAAGTTTGGCAATTTCAAGACGGCTGCATCCCTCTGCAAGACATCTCACAATTTTTTACTTTTCAGAGTCCGTCAAATCTCTCTTCTGACCCATTTTGCCAAAGGAAAGGAAGTTGCCTAATAATTTAGCACACCTTATATAGGGTGTTGATGTCATTAGACCTCATTACAGAGATGCACATCACCTGATTTACTTAATTGGTAGTTGGCTTTCAAGCCTATACAGCTTGGAGTAGGATAACATGTATAAAAAGGATGATGTGGTCAAAATACTCATTTGCCTAATAATTCTGCACACAGTGTACATCTCAATGACATCCACAAGCACACCCCAGAGGAGAAAGGAGGGAGATCCTAGACAGAGCTCCCACGGCCAAAAGGCAAGAGGCCCAGAGAACCACAGGCAATGTGCCCATATGGACACAAAGTGTGGACGAGTGGGTATCAGCGCAGAGCCTGCTGCACCCCGGGGAAGCAGCCGACCCTGTTCCAAACCACTAGCCAGACACCCCACCCCCCCCCCCCCCCCCCCCCCCCCCATGTGTGTGTATTGTGTTGTTTAATTGAGTGGGAGGAGGGGAAGGGGGATATGACTGGGAGGTAGAAGACTACCCCCCAGAGGGAGAGAGACAGCTAACAACTGACTCATTGAGCACCCCGGTTTCCTATGCCCAACCGCAGGGCAGGGAAGGCAGGTCCAGGGCCTGAAGTGGCCATACCCCAGAGCACCACCACACTCCCGGCTGGCACCCACCCACACACATGAAGACAAACATGACACACACAAAACACAACAACAACATCACACCAAAGACCCACACCTATACAAAGTGGGCCCAGGTCCAGGACCACCTGGCCCCTTGTGGAAAACCATCGCTCCCTCATCTGAATGCCCCCTGACTGACTGTCTTGCTCTCATGCCCTCACTGCTTCACTAGATTGCCACAAAGCCACACAGTGCTGACCTGCCCCCTTCTCCTTTCAGCCTCTCAGCTCATAAACAACCACAGTGATGGAGGACACATACCTATTCATCTATATCAAATATATTCATAAAATAAAAGCTCAAGCTCAAGCCCTGTTTTTTTCTTTCTTTTTTTTTCCCCCCATGTCCCTTGCGGGGTTCTGTAAAAACACCTCCTGGTGTCGAAAAATTTGGTAAATATTGGTATCCAACATACTCTTTCCTAAACTAAACCATTGTACTGTTGCGCTAATAAAAATCCATCCATCCATTCTCTTCCGCTTATCCTTTTCAGGGTCACGGGAGGGCTGGAGCTTATCCCAGCTGCCATAGGGCGAGAGGCAGGATACACCCTGTCATTAACAGATATACCTATATATTAGAATTTATAGGGTGCAATAAACTGATTGAATTTTAATGTGTATGTGTACTGCACTGCATGTATGCAAAATGTACACGCCACCACACTGTACACAGTGGCAGTGGAGCGATTTGTCATCTGAATAGCTGGTCTTGTGCCAAAAAGTGATTTTATTTGCCCAAAAATTATTGCTGGTATTTATATTGTTGTAAATGACTTGTGGACCTATAATCTGTCAAGCATATCTCAAACATCATCTCTCATGAATGATATCAGTTTATTTTGAGTGATAAAGAACTTTTCTGTCACATGGTAGAAGCTGTAATCACTCCTTGGCAAAGTGACTTTCACATTGTAGGGAATCTCTTAAAGTTAGATGCCATTCTGTGCAGTCTTATGGCCACTGGCCTTTGGCCTCTTTTTGAATGGGAGCTGCTCTCCTTCTCTCTCTCTTTCTCCTTCTCCCTCTCCTCCAGGTGCTCCCAGCCTGATTGCAATGTTATTCAGCTGTGGCAGTCATTTGTGAGGCTGCATATAAGGCTCCAGCTGCCAGCGCTCCTTGCCTTTAGGCCACTGGATTTTGACATGTGTGATTGCTGGACCGTGGGTTTGTTTTGAAAGTGTTACGATTACTAGTAGTTAATCCTTGGCATTTGTGTTTTTGGCTCTGCTGTGGTTTCTTTTGTTCTGTTAGTGCTCCAGTTTTGTGGAAGCTTGGTAGGGGTTCTCTGCCATTTTTGTTTGTTACCTTTTTCTCCTGTTTTGTGGCTAGCCAGGGAGTTTAGGTATTGTCTTTTGTTTTCACCCCAAAGATTAGCTGGAGGAGAGAGAGTAGAGCAGCTCCCTTTCAAAAAGAGGCCAAAGGCCAGTGGCCGTAATACCCTCCCCCATAAGAGAAAACTCCCAGCAAACCCCCCCCCCCCCCACCCCCCCCCCCCCCCCCAAAAAAAAAAACAGAACACCAAAAATAAGTATTTTTCACATTACACTCTAGACAGCGCATCAGCCACTATGTTATCTGTGCTTTTTTTGTGTCTGATGTCCAGGTTGTATTCTTGGAAAAGTAGGGCCCGGCGCATCAGTCTCTGGTTGTGGTTGTATTATATGGCCCAGGAATGTCAGCGGGTTGTGATCAGTATACACAATAACAAGGCCCGCACTGGAGCCAACAGACTTCAAAATGTTGTAGGGCAAGAAGCACGGCCAGTGTTTCTTTCTCAATGGTAGAATAGTTAAGCTAGTGTCGTTTGAACCTAAGGGAGAAGTAAGACACAGGGTGACTGATACCATCTGCTCCATCTTGCAGTAGTACTGCTCCAGCTCCTGTTGCACTGGCATCTACTTCCAACTTGAATGGCCTGGTGAAGTCAGGTGCGGCTAGCACAGGGGCACTGCAGAGAAGAGACGTGGCACAGTCAAAAGCATGTTGACATTCAGTATTCCATGCAAAAGGCTCAAGTGGGCTACACAACCGGGTGAGTGGGGCTACCACTACTGAAAAATTACGGCAGAAACATCTACAGTATAATAACCGGCCAGCCCAAGGAACCGCTGGAGCTCACATCTTGTGGTGGGTGTGGGATAGGACAACACTGCTTCCACTTTTGCAGTAACAGGGCGCACTTGCCCGCAGGCAACTTGCTTACCCAGGACAACCTTTCCAAACTTGCATTTGGCCAGGTTCAGAGTCAGAGAGGCTTGAGCTAAATGGGTAAACACAGTGGTTAGAGTGGCAATATGATCAAACCAGAGAGACGAATAGACCACAAAATATTAAAAACACATTTCTTTTCCTTGGCATTTGGCTGCAGTGCTACCTCCTTTTAGAGGATTGTTTTATGGTATTTTTATGGTACTTGTTTTAAACGTTTTAATTTTTAATTTTCTTATGTTATTTATTGTTCTTAATGTTTTTATTTATTTATTTTTATTTTATTATTTTATTTATTTATTTATATATTTTTATTTTTATTTAGTATAGTCCTTGGGGTTACAGATCTTGTACAGCACTTTGGTCAACGTCGTTGTTTTAAATGTGCTTTATAAATAAACTTGACTTGACTTGACTTGACAACATCATCCAAGCACACATTGCAGGTGGGTATATCTATTAACACAGTGTTCATAAGCCGCTGGAAAGCAGCTGGCGTGTTACACATTCCAAAGGCCATCACAGTATACTGCATGAAGTGCTCAGGGGTGACGAAAGTAGATATCAGAAGCTCTAAGACTGAGGGGAACCTGCCAATATCCCTTCAACAGATCTAGCTTGGTAATGTAGGTAGCTGCACCTATGCTATCCACCCAGTCTTTCATAAGTGGCAAAGGAAAATAATCTGGTACCGTGACTTCATTTACCTTGCGAAGGTCCATACAGAATCATGGGGAACCATCTGACTTTGATGTCAGAAGGCAGGGAGAACTCCGAGAGCTGTGACTGGGTATGGCTAGACCATTGTCAAGAAGATACGTCACCACTTCCCATTTCAGCGGGGAGCAATGATATGCATGCTGCTTAATGGGAAGGGAATTGCCAACATTATGCATCATGCTCTAACACAGTGGTCCTCGAGGAGACATCCCCAAAAAGAGTGGGATAGGCATGTATCAGATTTTTCACATCCTCCTTTTGTCTATCTGGGAGGTAGGACAGGTAGGTATCTAGGCTAGCGAGAATATCTGAGTTTGGTAAAGACCACTTTGTTTGGTATCACACAGTTTCAGTCCATCCCCATGGTCACCTGGGGCAGAAGTGAGGGAAACCGAAACAGGGGTAGTGGATGCTGAGTAATTTTCCTTCAGGTGAGTGTCTCCAGGGGCATCTCCCCGGGACTGAAATAACTTCAACATGTTGACGTGGCACACACATGTCTGACGCCTCCGGTCAGGAGTGTCGATGAGAGTCAGTGTTATTTACCTTGTTTTTAACCACATATGGGCCAGCAAACTGTGGTGACAGGGCAGAGCAAGCGGTGGGCATCAGCATTAATACCTTTTCACCAGGCTGAAGAGAACGCTGAACAGCCTTTATCGTACAGCCTTTTCATATGTTCCCTTGTTTAGAGGAAAGGCTGGCCCTGGCTAGGGAGCAAGCGTGATGCAAACGCTCCCAAAACTGTGCAACAAAATCAAGGACATTGGTTTTTGGCGCAGCATCACCAGACAAGAGTTGTTCCTTCAACATTTGCTTCAGTGGCCCCCGTACGCCATGTCCAACCACAAGTTCTGCTGGGTTAAAACCCAAGGATTCTTGCTTTGCTTCATGAGCGGCAAACAGAAGGAAAGGCAACCCTTCATCGCAGTCTCTCTCTGTCTCCAGACAATATTTCTGCATCATGGCCTTTAGTGTCTAATGCCACCTCTCTAGTGCACCTTGCAACTGTGGGTGGTAGGGACTAGAGAGGACGTGTTTAACGCCTACTTGTTGTAGGGCCTGCTTGAACACTTTGGACTGGAAGTTTGTGCCTTAATCTGTCTGCACCACTCTTGGGAGGCCAAAAGTTGTAAAGAATTTGAGCAGGACCTTGGTGACTATGGGAGCAGTAATCCTGCGTAGAGGAACTGCCTCTGGGAAACGAGTGGCGGAACACATAATGGTGAGTAGAAACTGATGACCAGACTTTGATTTTGGTAACGGGCCCACACAATCCACAATCCACAATCATGTGTTCCAAAGGTTCCCCACCTGCAGGAATAGGGTTGAGGGGAACTGCTCTGAATGTGTATTCTCTGTGGGGGTGGAAGTCTCAACGCGGGTATAAAACGCATTGAGGTCTTCTGGAAGGCTGTCCGAGGAGCTGATGATGTTGTTATACCTGAGCCTGAAGTTTGTGATTTGGTCCAGACATTGCCACATTTTCCTGGGGTCTGCAGTGGACTACAGGTTTTGCAAAAGTTTGCTACATCTGTTTTTGAACCAGGCCCGAAGAAATGCTGAAGAATGCGGTCATAGGTTTTAGAAACCCCCAAATGACCTGACCATGGGTGCTCATGGGCTAACTGCAGCACACTGTCCCTGTATCCCTTGGGAACCACTACCTGATATACCCCCCCTCCCCCAGTCTTCCTCTTCCCCCTCTTGCTTTAACTTCAGTCTGGTGACCCACTTCCTCATTAACAAGTCATTTTCCAGGAAAAAAGACTGGGCCATTTTCCCCTTTGCTGGTTCTGTTACTGCTGAGAAACTTTTAGTGAGCGTGTCATCAGTTTTCTGAGCATGGCTCAGAGACTCACGTGACACAGGCAATGGCAGACCGTCAGCTGAGACTGTGGCCTTGTTACGTTCAGATGGGATGACATCTGATGGACCAACAGAAGGTCGCTTATCTTCTGAAAGAATGGGTGCCAGCACAGATTCAGCCAAGTTCATCTCCTCCAACTTACGAGCCTGTGGCCTAGTAAGCACCCTGACAGAGAATATTCGCTGTTGACACCTCATCATTCACAAGGACTGGTATCAGGGCTAGCTACCACTATAGGGTTTGGCAGAACTTTGTCCCCAGCTATGTCATTACCCATAATGAAGCTAACACCTTGAACAGGGAATAAGTTATGCACAGCAACATAAAAAAAAAACCCAGAAATCAACTCAGAGGCGACATGAACACGATGGAGGGGAGCAGGCACATAAGCCATCCTGATACCTCTCACGATGGTTCTTGCATTGCAAGATGACTCTGCACTGAGGGGCAGAAGATCAGAGAGGATGAATGGCTGAACCACCAGTATCCCTTAATATTTTTACGGGTTTCTGGTCCTTCGCAAGGCCTGTCAAAGGATACCAACCCGTCAAGGATAAAAGGCTTAAAACACTCATCAGGTTCATCTGGCTCAGGCAGGGACTCAGGAAGACTCACCTTCTTGATGAGATTTACACTTTTAGCTTGTTTATTTTTCTGGGACTGCTGCTTATGTTTAAGAGCAAAGCACTCTGCAATTACATGTCCTGTTTTATGGCAAGAGAAACATTCCCTCTCTGACTTTGGAAGTGATGGAGCACCTCTAGGAGGTTCAATTCAATTCAATTCAATTTTATTTATATAGCGCCAAATCACAACAAACTGTCGCCTCAAGGTGCTTTGTATTGTGGGTAAAGACCCTACAATAATACAGAGAAAACCCAACAGTCAAAACGACCCCCTATGAGCAGCACTTGGAGACAGTGGAAAGTAAAAACTCCCTTTTAACAGGAAGAAACCACCAGCAGAACCAGGCTCAGGGAGGGGGGGTCATCTGCCGCGACCGGTTGGGCTGAGGGGAGAGAAAGACATGCTGTGGAAGAGAGCCAGAGATTAATATCAATTAATGATTAAATGCAGAGTGGAGTATAAACAAAGTAAATAAGGTGAATGAGAAGAAACAGTGCATTATGTGAACCCCCCAGCAGACTAGGCCTATAGCAGCATAACTAAGGGATGGTTCAGGGTCACCTGATCCAGCCCTAACTATAAGCTTTATCATAAAGGAAAGTTTTAAGCCTAATCTTAAAAATAGAGAGGGTGTCTGTCTCCCGAATCCAAGCTGGAAGCTGGTTCCACAGAAGAGGCGCCTGAAAGCTGAAGGCTCTGCCTCCCATTCTACTCTTAAGTATCCTAGGAACCACAAGTAAGCCAGCAGTGTGAGAGCAAAGTGCTCTATTGGGGTGATATGGTACTATGAGGTCTTTGAGATAAGATGGTGCCTGATTATTCAAGACCTTGTAGGTGAGGAGAAGAATTTTAAATTCTATTGTAGATTTAACAGGGAGCCAATGAAGAGAAGCCAATATGGGAGAAATATGCTCTCAGTCTAAAGTTTTTCTGTGGGCCCTCACGGGTGGTTGATTCACTTTTGCTCACAAACTCCAGAGGAGTTTGTCTTTGTCTTTGTTTGTCCTCTGTTCCTCTGGAACACAATTCTTAAATTCCTCCAACAACACCAACTACTGCAGTGCGTTAAAATCAGATGCTTTGCTTGCCAGACACCATCTATCAAAAAGAGTTCCCTTCTCTCTGGCAAACTTAACAAACTTTTGTGAGGGTGTTTTCCGCAGCGAAAACGCTGCCTTTAGGCTTCTGGTATCAGCTTATATGCTCTAAGAATAGCACTTTTAACCTTGTCATATTGGAGACTATACTCAATTGAGAGCGCAGCACAAGCCTCCTGGGCCTTTCCAACCAGCTTGCACTGCAACAGAAGGGACCAGACATCCTTAGGCCAGTGCAAAACAACAGCAATGCCTTCAAACGCACAGAATTAAGGTTCTACCTCAGGTTCCCAAAGGGGGGAACCAAAGCAATGTTCTTACTCACACTAAAGGCTGATGAACCCGAGGCTGAAGGAAGAGACACTACAGAAGCTTCCTGAGTACAGGATGGCACTAGAAAAGGTTCAGTTGCCTTTTGGGACTCCAACTCAAGCTGCCTGATCCTGACAGCTGTCTCAGCTTCAAGCTTGCAGCAATTTAACTTAAACTCAAGCTCATCCTTACATGCTCGCTCCTTGGCTTCAATGTCAAGACGGGCTAGACGTACCTTTAAGCATGCATCAGCATTAGACACAAGTGGTGACCCAGTAGAGAGTGGTTTCCTTTGTTTTGTGTTACGCCCCTTGCAACCCCTAGACTGTGCAGGCAGGACGGCTGTAACAGCAGATGTTCTGGGATTTCCCACTGTTTTGTTGGTACTTGATTGCGTCTGTGCATGAGGGGGAGGGAAAGAGAGCAAGAGTCAGAGCTGGAGTCCCGTTTTGTTGTTTTTGGTGTGGTTGCAGCGCACAGCAGCCATTTAGTTGTTAATAAAAGTCCAACTTTTGCTTGCAATCTCTCGCCACCTTCTTCAACATCTTAACAGATGCTACAATATATTCTTTATTAATGAGGGTAAAAACAAATAATTTCTTCATTATATATATATATAAGCCTTTCATAAATCCTGTGCGTCGCAGTCTATTTAGCAATATAAGCAAAAATAAAACATTTAAAAAAAATAAAAAATCAGAAATCCCTTTTTGACACAACTGGAAACCTGAAAACTGTCCTGTGTCATGGCCGGGGAGGAAACGGGCGAGGAAGGGCCAACACGAGGGACTCCAGAGAGTGGCATAACTTAAAGGTATTTATTTATGTAGGGAAAAACAAATACAACACCCTTGGAAGGGAGACGAAGGGAAGACACGGGGAACACAGGAACACGCAGGCACAATAACGTCAACGACGCGACAACAGGCAGAGAAAACGCAGGACTTAAATACACAGAAGGGCTGATGAGGGAAGAGGAAACCGGTGAGAACACAGGTGACACTGATAAGACGAGACCAGAGGGAAGCAAAACTGAATACAACAGACAGGGGCTAGATGGATATCAAAATAAAACAGGAAGTATGACAAGGGAACAGAGACGCCAACCTGACACAGAATACAGAGAGACACAAGGAACTAGAAATAACTGAAGGCAACTATAACAGATAACAAAACAACCTGAGAAAACGGAAACCATATCAAGAAAACATAAAACACTGGGCCACCGGCCCAGGACGTGACAGTACCCCCCCCCTCAAAGGCCGGCTCCCGACGGTCAAGACAAAAAACCAGACCAGGGCGGGAGGCAGGGGACCAGGAAGGAGGGCCCAAAACAAAAACAAAACCCAGGCAGGGAGCAGCAAGGAAGAAGGCCCAGGGACAAAACCAAAACACTGGGGAAAAAAAACAAAAACAAAACCGAGCAGGGGCAACAAAGTCCGGGAACAAAAACCAAAACACAAGGAAGCACTGGGGCAAGGCTAGAGCACGAGGGCAAAAAGACAATAAGCAAAAGGAACAGAATAAACAAAAGCAATGGCACAAGGCTGAACAACAGTCCAAAAACAAGAACAAAACACGGGGATGAGAAGAAAATAACAGGACGAAACAAAAAGCGACAGCACAAGGCCGGATAGCTCCAATGTCAAATACAGGGGTCAAACAATGAACAGAACAGGAGCCAAGACAAAACAAAACAGCAAACGGCAGGGGAAAAACAGTCCACAGTTCAGGGGAGTCCATGGGATATCCAGAACAAAAAATACAGTTCAGGGGGCCGCACAGGCCAAGAGGCCACAAAGCAGAGTCCCAATGAGGGAGGCCGACCGCGCTCACAGCGGCGGCGGCGACGAGGACGAGGAGGAATCACTGGAGGCCGACCGCGCTCCCAGCGGCGGCGGCGACGACGACGAGGAGGAGGCACTGGAGGCCGACCACGGGGGCAGTGCAGGGTGCACGGCCGTCTCCTCCAATGACTGGGGCTGCTTAGCAGGGCATAGTTCAGGTGAGTCGGATGGTGAGAATGATGGCAACAGGGGAGCTAACTGGGACTCTGACTCAGAGACCAGAGACTCCACAGCAGTCGACGGGAGAGACTGGGGCTGAGACAGAGAAGCTGCTGAGACTGACAGGGAACCTGACTGGGAAGGAACTGGAATCAGGGAAGCTGACACTGGGGAAGCTAAGGGAACCAAAATTACAGAGGGAGCAGGAGCCGACGGGGACGGAGCGGAGTCTAGAGCTGGAGCTGACTGAGGACGAGGGAGAGCAGCTGGCTGCGAGCCAGAGAGAGCAGACCGCGAGCCAGAGAGAGCAGACCTCGAGCTAGAGAGAGCAGACCGCGAGCCAGAGAGAGCAGACCGCGAGCCAGAGACAGCAGACTGCGTGGAAGCAGACTGCGAGCCAGAGAGAGCAGACTGCGAGCTAGAGAGAGCAGAGTGCGTGGAAGCAGACTGCGAGCTAGAGAGAGCAGACTGCGAGCTAGAGAGAGCAGACTGCGAGCTAGAGAGTGCAGACTGCGAGCTAGAGAGAGCAGACTGCGTGGAGGCAGACTGCGAGAGAGCTGGCTGAGAGCTAGAGCGAGCAGACTGTGTGGAAGCAGACTGCGAGCTAGAGAGAGCAGACTGCGAGCTAGAGAGAGCAGACTGCGTGAAGGCAGACTGCGAGCTAGGGAGAGCAGACTGCGTGGAAACTGACCGAGAGCTAGGGAGAGCAGACTGCGTGGAAACTGACCGAGAGCTAGGGAGATCTGGCTGCGTGGAAACTGACCGAGAGCCAGGGAGATCTGGCTGCGTAGACTGGGACTGAGCTACAGCTGACTGAGAAGGCTGGGAGTGAGCTGAGGCTGGGGCTACGGCTGACTGAGGGTGATGGAGAGCCACCGAGGCTGACTGAGACCCTGCTGCTGCAGCTAACGCTGAAAACTGATGCGAAGGCTTGGACCTGGCTGCCCCCACCCGCGGAACAGGAACGGGTGCAGAGGTCAGCCCGTCTGTGGCTGCCCCACCCGCAGAACAGGAACGGGTGCAGAGGTCAGCCCGTCTGTGGCTGCCCCCACCCGCGAAACAGGAACGGGCGAAGAAGGGCAAACACGAGGGACTCCAGAGAGTGGCATAACTTAAAGGTATTTATTTATGTAGGGAAAAACAAATACAAAGCCCTTGGAAGGGAGACGAAGGGAAGACACGGGGAACACAGGAACACGCAGGCACAATAATGTCACGCAGGCACAATAATAAGGCTGGGGAGTGAGCTGAGGCTGGGGCTACGGCTGACTGAGGGTGAGGGAGAGCCACCGAGGCTGACTGAGACCCTGCTGCTGCAGCTAACGCTGAAACTGATGCGAAGGCTTGGACCTGGCTGCCCCCACCCGCAGAACAGGAACGGGTGCAGAGGTCAGCCCGTCCGTGGCTGCCCCCACCCGCAGAACAGGAACGGGTGCAGAGGTCAGCCCGTCTGTGGCTGCCCCCACCCGCGGAACAGGAACGGGCGAGGAAGGGCAAACACGAGGGACTCCAGAGAGTGGCATAACTTAAAGGTATTTATTTATGTAGGGAAAAACAAATACAAAACCCTTGGAAGGGAGACGAAGGGAAGACACGGGGAACACAGGAACACGCAGGCACAATAATGTCAACGACACGACAACAGGCAGAGAAAACGCAGGACTTAAATACACAGAAGGGCTGATGAGGGAAGAGGAAACAGGTGGGAACACAGGTGACACTGATAACCAAGACAAGACCAGAGGGAAGCAAAACTGAATACAACAGACAGGGGCTAGATGGATATCAAAATAAAACAGGAAGTATGACAAGGGAACAGAGACGCCAACCTGACACAGAATACAGAGAGACACAAGGAACTAGAAATAACTGAAGGCAACTATAACAGATAACAAAACAACCTGAGAAAACGGAAACCATATCAAGAAAACATAAAACACTGGGCCACCGGCCCAGGACATGACATCCTGTCCCTGTGTTTTGTGTCTATACAGTACTTGTACTGCGTCCCTTTGTCCGCTGTGGCATCACCCGGACCTCTCTTTGGTACAGAGGGGGACAGCACCCCCCCGGCCTCGAGCCATACTTTAACGACTTCCATCAAATTTGGAGACAGCCAACAGAGAGTTCTCTTACACAAAAGTTGGCAACAGTGCCGGCTGCCGATCACCAGATTCTGCAGAGACCAATGATGAATTTATCCAGTAGGTTAAGCACAAAAAACACCTGAGTGAGCATTTAAGAAAACTATTTCTGTTAGAAGCTGGCTGGGGAACACTTTACCACGGACATTTGCAGACACTGGCGAAGACAGGAGGCTAGACCCTTGAATACCGTAATGATAACTCACTGCAGGTGTGCAGGGCCTTCGTAAGACAGCCTCCAGCCCCACCCTACAGAGGAGGCAAAATCAGCCTGCCAGCCCCCAACACGAAGCAGAGAATAGAAAAACACAACCACAGCACACCATCCATGACACCTTCTGAATAAAATCCATCACTGGTTTCTGTGGGTTACTTCATACGGTTGCCATTTTTTGGGTGTTACCCCTTCCTTGTTGAATTTATCTCCGGCAGCTTCAGCTGATGTCTACACCTGCTGCACCACACCTGCTGTACCATACTCACAGCTTGTTCCTGTCTACTGTCATCAGTAGAGTCATTTTGTGAAGTAATGATGGCCTATTTTAGAGAATTCAATGAGGCCTTTGAACTGATCCACCAGATTGGAGGCCATATCGCTGCAGACCATGCAACGGTGCAGTGGTGTGTAGATGCCTCAGCCAGTGGCGGTCAGGGGGGCAGTGCTCAAATTACACAGACCGACATTTTGTAACTATGTGAAAAGCGTACGCTGGGTGTTACCCTCCTCCCCTCTGTCGTACGCTTTGGAAAATGTCGATAATTGTGAATCTTCCCTAAAGGGGTTCATAGAACAACAATTATTGTGTTCTCTATGTCAGGACCTGGGAATTGGGAAATAAGTAGGTCAGTCTAAGATTTCTTTGGGTAAGGAGAAGTATGTGGTAAAGAGGTCCGGCTACAACTTGGTAATTCTTTAAAATTCAATTGAGTTTTATTTATAAAGTGCCAAATCATAACAGCTGTCTCGAAGAACTCACAACAGTGGCCTCAAGCAACGTTAACTTGACACCTGAGGTGTGCATTAAGTGATTAATAGTTTTCCTTTGGTTTTAAGGGAAACGGTAAAGAGGAAGGAAATCGCAACGCTGGAAAGAGACCTTTGCAGAGGCTGGGAAAGGTCCAATCACACATTGTGCATTGTATCACAGTGAAAACCAAGTTTATATTATAAGTATAAAAAGTGCTTTATAATATTGCTGTAAGTTTGAGTAGAATAGAGTGTTGTGTGAAATAACTGAAAATAAGAAATAGAGGAAAGAAAGAGGTGTTAAGATATTAAAGTGCTATTTAGGAGATTTATAAAGTAGTTATAAGGTGAACAAATGTTTAAAAATTACCAGGAAAGAAGGAAAAGAGTATAATTGAGATTCATAAGCTGAAAGTGGGAAAGTGGAGTGAGTTGGTCCTGAGGCCTGCTGAAAGAAAATGAAAAAAAGCAGTTGCCTGAATCAAATGATCCTCTACCCCAACTGGCAGTACAGATGTAGGCCTTAAGCAATTAATGAGCCACTGGGTCTGTGACTAGAAAAGAAAAAATCTGCTAAACAACCATGAGCACATCTTTTAGTGGAGTAGGTTATAAACACAAAATGAGTCACTAATAACTACGATGATAGAAACTTATGAATGGACATTGTAAGAGTTTGTAATGATTAGATAAATGATTAAAATTGAGAATTGCAGCTTCAACTTTTTGAGGAGATTTAAACAGGTCCCATGAAGGTTATAATTAAGTCTACAGTAGTAGAGAATATTTGAGGACAGACAACTGAATAAAGAAAAGAGTAAAATGAGAAAAAAAGATTGAAGAAAAAATAATAGAGAGATATAAAGATAAACTCTGTAGAGCAGCAGGTTAAATAGTAAGTAAGGCAACTGAATAAAGAATAAATTGAATAAGAATGAAATTAATAAAACAAATGAATAACAATAATAAAATTAAATGACTAAACAATTATAGTGTCAAGGTGAAAGAATAAGAATAGGAATTCAAATAAACTATATTAGTAAGGGAATTGAATAATAAATTAGATCAAAATTAAATACATTATAACAAATATTTAAAAAGTAAAAAAATTAAATAAGTAACAGGAACAGGAAGTCTACTAATAATAATAACTGAAGGAACAGAGTGGAGAGTAACTAGGTGCTTAATAAATCAGATGAAAAAATAGGAGAATGAGATAAAAGACAGGGAATAACTTCAAACATTGTAGAGAAAATATATATGGATAGATAAACTAGATAAATAGGAATATCCAGATGTTGCTTAAGGTACTATGGAGAAAAAAAAAAAGGTTTTTCTAAAACAGTTCAGCGGATCAACCAGGGAACTAGAGCAGAGACAGAGCAACTCTGGGGGCTGGCCGGGTGACAGTGCCAAAAACTCTATGGCAGTTTGGCTGGGGGCCAATGACAGTGACCAGTAATACTACCACTGAACCCTGTTTAAGTTAATGGCAGTGAAAGTGGCCAGGCTTCAGAATGAGGGATAGATACGACACCAGCAGGCATGACTACATTTAGGGCAGATGCAAGCATGGACAACACCAACTGTATGATAGCTCACAATTCTCACCTCAGCTAAATATAGTACCCATAGCACAGAATGTATGTTGGGATTATAAACAACCTGGTCATCATGGAACAGTGTGCTACTAATCCATGGCTTGATTCTGGTATGACATGGTTTGATCCTGCAGCTAACTGGCAATGTGAGAGAAGCCCAAGGGGGAGGTGGCGTTACGTGTTGTCTCATCACAACTATCAGATCAACCCACAATACCAGTGGAAATATACAGCCAACAATATTTCTTTATGGTGGACACAGCTGCAACTTATTTATTGGGAAGTAGCCCTTTAAAACCTATAATAGAACAATCCACTGGACCATATCTTTACAGTTATACATGCTGTAGTGCCATCATGTGGATACTCACTGTACATCAATAGAACCTTCAGAACCCTAATTATAATAATATGTATGAAGGAAATCCATAGTACCTCCATAAGGTAGATAAAAGTGCACCAACCCACAAAGAAATTAAAACCGTTTTCTGTATCTACATATTATGCTAGACAGAGAAATGCCATAGCTGTACATACTAATGCACATGATAAAGCGCATGGAGTACCTTTTGTTGTTAGCTCTTTCTACACGATTTTGTCGAACCTGTTAGATGAAGGATACAGAATGGGAATATATTTTATGCCACTGTTGTTCCACACTTGCCATCATCGTGCTCAGGTAGGTAAAGCTAAAGAACTACAAAAGGTAGAGAGCCTCTACTTGACAATTCATTGAAGATGGGCCATCCACTGCCTTTATGCTGTAGCCTCCTGTATGATAAACATCACAAACATAAAGACTATGAAACATTATGCAGTCCCAAGAACAATGTGAAAAAGGGTCTTTCACTGTTTTAACTGCACCGGCAGAGGGGGTCACAAACTGAGTAAGACAAACTGCAGTTTTACCATCAGTCGAGTAGCTTTTGTAGACAACTTTGTGGTGAAAGAAGGCTAATTGCCCCTTCCCAAAAATAAGCTGTGACTAAAGTGCCCAAACCATTAACTGTGGGCCACATGCTTTCTTTTTTGGGCATATCAGGGTATAGCTGTCAGTGGATCAGCAAGTATGCTTTTAATACTGCAGCTCTATGAGCTATGATATGAGCAGAAGGTCAAAATAATAATGCTGATCTGCAGTGGACTGAGACTGCAGAGGCAGATTTTAAGACACTGAAGAAAGCCATGCAGTTTGCATGCTGAGGAATGAGCTTTTAGTTCAAGCCTAAAGCCAAGGGTATCACATTCCACTGACCACCAAGTCTATGCCCCTCTGTTGTCACTTCTAGCAACAGAGAGGCTCTTTGTTTAATGCTTTTTGATAGGAAACTATACCCGTTTGGCTCCATTTCCAAAACTCCATCCTCCTATCAGAAGAAGTAGTTGCATGCTTCAGGAGAGATATAAAACTGGTGGGACATTTTTTTCTATGTCACAGCCACAGTTTCCTTTCTGAAATGAAACAGGAATCCTACCACAGACCTTTGCTGAACAGTAAAATACAACCCTCAGCTTATCAGGTTTCATAGAATGATACACTGCATGATGAGGAATGTACCATGCAGTTTTTTTCTTCAGATGATGAAGGCACTGGCTCTGCATCTTTTCTGTTCGACCACGGACATGGTTGTTTAAGAAATGAGAAGCAACTCATTGCACCAGTTGAGGTTAAATAACTTGTTGCCAGCTGAAAGATAGTCGCCCATGCAGTAATTATCCAATAGGAGGCTCATACTTATTTTCTTAGTTAAATCCAGGTGGTGACTTTTTTTGGGCCAGGCAGTGTATAAATAAGGTCTGCCAGTAAAAATGACTTGTGTGTTGGCTAGTGCATACGTGAGAATTTCTTTTGAGGGTCTTTTTGTGATTAAAAGCAAACAGGTAGAATACCAAAATTAACAGAAGTACACCCTCAACAAATTAAAAGATTTGTTTTATTAATCAGAGCATAGCATCAAGTCAATTAAGCTTCTATGATACTGATCTGGTCAGGTAAGAAGCAGAAGGGGTTGTTAATCAGTTTCAGCTGCTTGGATGTTAAGGAAATAAACAACATGTGCAATAGAGGGGGAACAATGAGGCATCCCCCAAAACAGGAATGGCTTCCAGGAGATTCCAGGAGACAGGCAGCTTCTCTAGGAGAGCTGGACAGGGCCACAGAAGGTCTTTGATTCACATGCAGGGCATTGCTGCTCCTTTGTGCAAGTAGGAACAGGATGAGCACTGCTAAAGCCATAAAATAATAAACTCCAGCATGGAAAACAGGTGTGAATGTCTCTGAGCCTGTGCTCACTATCCAGCACCATGGAGTGTTGGCTGGTCCACCACTGGTGCTCTGTGCTTTTCACAGATTCCCATGCAGTAGAGCAAGGTCACCCTGAGCACATGTGACAGATGTGAAAAGGACTGGAGAAGCTGTGGAGAACATTATCTTGCCTGTAACATCATTACCAGTGATGGTCTGGGAAGGTAAATTGCACAGACTTCTACACGCTAGGCAACGGCACCCTGACTGCCAGTAGGTATTGGATGAAATCCATGAACCCATTGCCAGACTCTATGCTGGAACAGTGGGTCTTGGGTTCCTTCTGGTGCACGACTGTGATGGGCCTCATGTGAGAGAGTATACAGGCAGTTCCTGACGAAAGTAATACCATTGACTGGGCCCCACACATGCCTTACCTAAATCCAATAGAACAGAAGTCCCCAACCCCTGACTGTGGACTGGTACCGGGCCCACACTGAAAGAATAAATAACTTTTATTTATTGAGTCAGTATGATGTTTTACTTTGAAAAATGGCGGATTCTTACCATTACACCTATCTATGATTCACTCTTGATGCATAACAAGATGCTTGTCTCGGTCACGTTGCTACAAGCTTCACTGGTTCCCGTGCCTGTCCAACAAACTCGGCTGGTTGACCTGCATAAGGCTATATTTAGCAACACCACGAATAGTAAGGCACGGCCTTAAAGGATGTTCCAGTCAACATTGTCTCAGTGCAGAGAAACAAGCTCAGGGCTCAGGGCACTTATTCACTGTTAGGTTGAGTTGTAGTTTTCATGCACTTTATATTTGTTTTGCAGTTATCTTATTCTGAAGGCATGTTTAAACCATGGTGACCAGGGAGTATTGGGGCAGAGAGAATGTTACTCATGTAGTGTTGGCGTGATGTTACAGGGACACCGCTGATAAAGTTGCATATGAGTACACAGTGGATTCACGTTTATTATTATATTTAGAAAATATTGTTTTTATGATGGCTGTATATTTATTTGTTATATTTATCTGCCCCACCCTAAAGGTCGATCCATCAAAATATTCTGACAACCAAACCGTGGCACAAAAAGGTTTGCGGACCACCTCAACTGAATACCTCTGGGATATTGTTTCGGTCAAACCAATGCCACCAGGTTGCACCTCACACTGTCCAGAAGCTTAGTGAAGCCCTGCGTCCAGATCTGGTAGGAAATCTCCCAGGACACTATCTATCATGTCATTAGAAGCTCTGACGTGGTCAGCCATGCATACATTGAGGCCACAGAAATTACTAAATGCCATTTTGAGTTGCTGCAATGAAATTTCAGCAAAATGGACTATCCTGCGGCATCGTTTTTTTACTTTGATTTTTAGGGTGTGTTTGAAAGCAGCTCTCTGTAGGTTGATCATTTTCATTTCCATCAATGATGTGGCATCTTTCATTGAGACATTGCCCAGTCCATGTCAGTATAAATACCAAGCACATTTTTTTTTCCTGTAGAGATCTGCTGTGTTTTCAAAGTGTTCCTTGAATTTTTTGAGCATTGTATGTTATATCAATGCATGGGTCAAGACTTTGTAAATGTGTTTATTTCCATGGTCTACAGCTGGAACAGTATCACTGGATGTTGGCTCCACAAGCTTTGTCTTTTTCCTTATGCATGCAAATTGGATGACATCTGCTACATATACTATGGGTGTCATCTTTTGCAATTTTTGATATGAAGCACATGTGATTCTCATGAATGAAAGCCTTTTTTCTCATCACTGTTAAAGGTTGGGCATTTGTAGCAATAGTGATGCTCCCACTGACACTGAAACACGCTTCAAACTCGATGGGGTCAGCAGTTTTAAGGATGACTACTAAAACACCATTTCACGTTTTGTACCAGACCTGCTGCGTGCCAGTAACAGCTGGTTTGTGTGAATTTCAGATTTTCAATAATAGAGCCATCTAATTTTTTCCTAAGTGTGGGATATTTTGATTGGTGCCACTGAATAATGGTAAAATAAGTTCAGTGCAGGGGTCCATCATCCATTTCTTTCCAATTATATGGTAAATGGACTAGTTCTTATATAGCACTTTTCTACTCAGTATGAGACTCAAAGCACTTATACAACCTGTTTGCATTCACCCATGCACTCCCATTCATACAAGCACTTCCATTTTACAAAGCTAAGTGCTTTTATTAACTAACATTCACACACATTCATACTCCGACGAATGGTCGGAGAGCAACTTGGGGTTAAGTATGTTGCCCAAGGATACATTGGCATGTAGCCCGGAGTAGCCAGGATTCGAACCGCTGACTTCTGATCAGTAGGTGACCTGCTCTACCTACTGAGCTACAACCACCCCACTGGAATACTGGAAAATTCTACAGGTTAGGACGAGCATGGAAAGAGAAATCTGCTGATGCCTAAACCAATCATTAGCCTGAAAAAATAATGACGTTACAGCCAATAAATCTCTCCAATCTCAGCCACCAGGCAAAGGAATCCGGCTTTGACTTGGTCACTTTTGAATGTTTTGGTGCTTTCACACTCGTGGTAGCATGAGACAGACTCTACAACCCACACAAGTGGCTCAGGTAGTGCAGCTCATCCAGGACGGCACACCAATGCGAGCTGTGGCAAAGAAGGTTTTGCTGTGTCTGTCAGTGTAGTGTCCAGAGGCTGGAGGTGCTACCAGGAGACAGGCCAGTACACCAGGAGATGTGGAGGAGACCGAAGGAGGGCACAACCCAAGCAGCAGGACCGCTACCTCCACCTTTGTGCAAGGAGGAACAGGAGGAGCACTGCCAGAGCCCTGCAAAATGACCTCCAGCAGGCCACAAATGTGCATGTGTCTGCACAAATGGTTAGAATGGTATGAGGGTGGAATGAGGGCCCGACGTCCACAGATGGGGGTTATGCTCACAGTCCAACACCGTGTAGGATGCTTGGCATTTGCCAGAGAACACCAGGATTGGCAAATTTGCCACTGGCGCCCTGTGCTCTTCACAGATGAAAGCAGGTTCACACTGAGCACATGTGACAGACGTGACAGAGTCTGGAGACGCTGTGGAGAGCGATCTGCTGCCTGCAACATCTTTCAGCATGACCGGTTTGGCAGTGGGGCAGTAATGGTGTGGGGTGGCATTTCTTTGGAGGGCTGCACAGCCCTCCATGTGCTCGCCAGAGGTAGCATGACTGCCATTAGGTATCGAGATGAGAGCCTCAGAACCCTTGTGAGACCATATGCTGGTGCGGTTGGCCCTGGGTTTTATTTATACAGGGCCAAATCACCATAGTCTCCTCAAGTTGACAGAGTCTATCTGGCTTTGATTGGCTGTGAAGACTACACTAGCACAGCTAAAAGCAAGATAACCATCAAGCTCAACTGGACTTTGCAGTCTTTTATAGATTGTTCTGGAAAAGAAATTATCTTCATCAGATGAGGTTCTTTGCTGATGCTCATGCTCATGTTCTGTTGTTACATGATGTTAAATGTATGTCAAGGCTGTAATTGCCAGTAGATTTGTTATTTAAATTTAAGTGAATATTCTTGAACACACAATCTTAAATCAGCTAATTCATAAAAATGATTCTTTGGTATTAAGGACAGACCATCAATAACTGATAAGCTATTAGGTGAGTCATGACTGCGATGTTATTATGTAACCTCACTTATGCATGTGTTCAAGCATATCAATATATAGAAATGGAATGATATGAATGAAAAAATCTGGCCTTACCAGCCTCTATTACATCTGTTCTGTCAGTCCAGGAAGTCTTGACCTTGGTTAAAAGTACTGCAGCTGCAGCCAACTCTGGATCCTCCGTCATTGGTTCAAAATGCTTTTGAAGGCCATTTTATAGATCTCTGATGGATGGCATAATGGCATGTATGTCTTGCTTGACGTCTCTATTCTGCTAAGTCTGGATGGTGGATTACTTGCAGCAGCCATCCCATGAAGAAAGTGGACTCAGACTGGTGGGTGTTTGAAGCTTTCACCAGTGGTTTATAGTGGTACAGTATTCCTTCGGGAATGCAGCTTCTCCAGGACTCAACCTATAAGATACAACAACAAAGCCCACCATGACTATAATATTGATAGACTGCAAACATAGTGATAGGGATGTTAAATATTTGTGAATAATTATTAATCTACTGGTTGTCATTAAGAATTTGGCATTAAGTTAAAAATTTATGAACAAATGGGAGTGTGATCTTTCTATCAGCCCGGACCAAAACCTCTGGACAGAAATATGCTTAAATATCTTCAAAATGACTAAAAGTCCCCAATTACAACTTACACAATATAAAATTCTTGAAAAAGCTTTTGATTTACAGGTGTCATGCAGTCATGGTGATTCCAGTTTTTATATTGTTCCATACTGTTTCCTGTGAGCAATGAAGGTGGCTGTTAAAGTAATGATTTCTGATCTATTTATTGTACCTTTAAAAACCTAGTAGTCTATGATGACTGATAAAATTAGTGTGTTAAAGTAACATTTGGCTCTATTTATAATTTTATTCAGAGAAAAAAAAATCAGAGTAAACTTTTATACTTCGTGGAATAAAAATCAATTCTATTAAAAGTAAAATTCTGTTTTATTCAGAGAAGAACTTGACATTATTTGGAGTAAAATTAGATTCCATTGTGAGTAAAATTCTTTTTTTATTCAGAGTAAAATCCATCCCTATTTAGAATAAAATTCCATTCTATTCAGAGTAAATTCTCTTCTACTTAGATTAAAACCATTGTAGAGTAGTTTTTTTTTTACACTGCACTGAGTAAATTATCATCACGTGGATTAAAATATTTGCACTAATTAGAGTAAATTTTACTCCGTAAGTTCAACTCTGGCATGGGAGTAAATTTTACTCTATTTAGACTGGGACCAAATGTTGTCTTTTTTAGAGTAAAATTTTCTTCAATTTGAGTAAAATTTACTCTTTGGATTTTCCTGTGCACCCATGCCATCTCTGGCTCACCCTGTGCCGACACTGTGACAGGTTTCCTGACTTGTTGACGCCCATGCCCAGCTCCAGTCAGGGCTGTCCTGGTACTGTAACACCAGAATGCTGGCCAATAAAACTTTATTTTTGGGACGTTTTTAGTTCCTATGACCTGGATTTTCTGTGTGTGACTGAGATGTGGCTGAGAGTTGGTGAGTCCAGTGTTCTATCTGAGCTTCTACTACAGATTTTTTTTAACTCACCACGGGAGAGGGAGAGGGGGAGGCACAGAGACTGTTTACAAACAGGATTACAAATGTAATCAGTGCTTTCTACAGTCCTCATTCTCTATTTTTCAGTTTACAGTGGGGCAAAAAAAGTATTTATTCAGCCACTGATTGTGCAAGTTCTCCTACATAGAAAGTTGAGAGAAGTCTGTAATTCCCATCACAGGTACACGTCAACTGTGAGAGGCAAATGAGAAAAAAAAATCCAACATTTCCTGTAAGTCTTCACCAGGTTTGCACACACTGCAGCTGGTATTTTGGCCCATTTCTCCATGAAGATCTCCTCTAGAGCAGTGAGTTTTGGGGCTGTCGCTGGGCAACACGGACTTTCAATTTCCTCCACAAATTTTCTGTGGGGTTGAGGTCTGGAGACTGGCTAGGTCACTCCAGGACCTTAAAATGCTTCTTACGGAGCCACTCCTTCCTTGCCCGAGCAGTGTGTTTGCGATCATTGTCATGCTGGAAGACCCAGCCATGTCCCATCTTCAATGCTTTCACTGATGAAGGAGTTTTTGGCTTAAAATCTCACAATAGGCCCTGTTCATTCTTCCCTTAACACGGATCAGTCATCCTGTCCCCTTTGCAGAAAAACAGCCCCGAAGCATGATGTTTCCACCCCAGTGCTTCACAGCAGGTATGGTGTTCTTGGCATGCATCTCAGCATTCTTGTCTGGCTTAAGCAGAGGGACACGCCTGGCACTGCAGGGTCTGAGTCCCTCTCGGCGTAGTGCGTTACTGATGGTAGCCTTTGTTACTTTGGTCCCAGCTCTCTGCAGGTCATTCATCAGGTCCCTGTGTAGTTCTGGGATTTTTGCTCACGTTCTCATGTTCATTTTGACCCCACAGGATGAGATCTTGCGTGGGGCCCCAGATGGAGGGAGATTATCACTGGCCTCGTATGTCTTCCATTTCTTTACAATTGCTCCCAAAGTTGATTTATTCACACCAACCTGCTTGTTGATTGTAGATTCACTCTTCCCAGCCTGGTGCAGGTCCAGAATTTTCTTCCTGGTGTCCTTCGACAGCTCTTTGGTCTTGGCCAAAGAGCTGGTCTGACTGTTTGAGGCTGTGGACAGGTGTCTTTTATACAGGTGATGAGGTCAAACAGGTGCCATTAATACAGGTAACTTGTGGAAGATAGAAGAGCTTCTAAAGAAGTTACATTTCTGTGAGAGCCAGAAATCTTGTTTCTTTGTTATTGACCAAATACTCATTTTTCACCATGATTTACAAATAAATTCTTCAAAAATCCTACAGTGTGATTTCGTGGATTTTTTTCTCATTTTGCCTTTCATAGTTGAAGTGTACCTATGATGGAATTGCAGACCGCTGTGTGACTTTGGACGGGAACTTGAAAGAGAGAGCACATGAACTTTGTCCTGGCTTCACTTCACTGGTTGCCTGTATATTTTAGGGTTCATTTTAGCTCAGAGAGGATAGGACTTTCTCTATCATTGCTCTTATATTATGGAATAACTTGCCTTTGCATGTTCAACAGGCCCCTTCGCTGACAACTTTTAAATTGCTTTCTGTGGCTTGTTGTCAGCTGTCTGGACAGCTAGGAACAACAGCTGATTATAAGCTAACATTATGCCAGCTAACTTTAGACTCAAGCATCCTAAAATCGCACATTCTCGCTGATCGTTCTGATCACATTATCACTTTGTATGAATTTATTCTAAGTATTGCAGGTCAGTGGTGATGGATCTACTTCAAAGACAGTTTCACTATCAGAGGCTAACAACAGTCTAAACACCAGCGCTCAGTGACAGAAAGAGGTCAGGATGTCCTTAACAGCTTACCTTAGCATCACTGACACTGGTCAACAGAGCTTCACTGACTTCTATTTGACTACATTTACAAAGTTTTCCAGCCTCCTCCAGAGTATCATGGAAGTTTCTCACTGGCACACTGACAGCAGCAGAAACACTGCTGGTTTTAATTAAATGTTAAAGAGTAAAAGTGGGTTTATATTAATAGTAACTCTGCTATGCCTGTCAGAGAGCAATCATCTATCAGTGAAGGCTGGTCTTAGATCAGATTATAAATGTTTACATTAAAGCAAAGCTGACGTTTCTGTCTGGAAACCTTCTAAAGCATTTTGTATCTGTCATGGCGTGTGTGTGTGGCAGGCAGAATTGGACCCCAGGATGCAGACTCAAACAAACAGGATTTATTGGAAAAACAAAACAAACCTATACTGGGAAGGAACTAAACAAAAACCTGAGGAGGAGCAGGGAGACACACGCGAGGGAACACTGAAGACGACACGACAGAGAACAAAACAAAACTGAGGGCTTAAGTACAGTACACTGGGTAATCAGGGCAAGAGGAAACAGCAGGGAACAACAGGTGAAGCAAATGAAACTAACAACATGGGAAGCAAACTAAACACAAAGCACAGGGAACATACGACTGTCAAAATAATACAGGAAGTGACTAACCAAGGCGCACGCAGACTACATACGGGGGACTGGCACACAGACACGGGGCAGAGACACAGACTAGTCACAACACTAGGAATAAACTCAACATGAAAACACAGGAGGTCAGGGACAAGACATCATGACAAGACCATGGAGCAGGGGAGACAGGGACGAGGGGAACAAACGTATCAAAACAACTGAAAAACAACAAAACTCAGGGAAGACAGAACTAAACACAAAATGCTGGGCAGACGGCCCAGGACCATGACAGCACCCCCCCCTCAAAGGCCGGCACCCGACGGCCAAAACAGGAAACAAAACCAGACCAGGGAGGGAGGCGGGGGACCAGGACGGAGGGACCGGAACAAAAACAAAACCAGGCAGGGAGCAACAAAGGCAGGGAGCAAAACATCAAAATCACAAGGTTAGAACAAAACAGCAGGGGCACAAGGCCGGGACAAAGTCCAAAAACAGGGACAAAACACAGGGATGAGAAAAAAAACAACTGGATGAAACAAAAAGCGACGGCACAAGGCCGGAGAGCTCCAATGTCCAAAACAGGGGGTCAAAAAAGAAACAGTTCAGGAGCAATGACAAAAACAGAAACAAAAAGAGCAACGGCCAGGGGGAACAAACAGTCCATAGTTCAGGGGGCCGTCCAGGCCAAGGGGCCAAAACCAGAGTCCAAACCTCTCAGGCGGGCGACCGCGGCTCCAGCGGCGGCGACGAGGAGTCGTGGCAGGGGGCCGACCGCGGCACCAGCGGCGGCGGCAGGAGTCGTGGCAGGGGGCCGACCGCGGCACCAGCGCGGCGACGAGGAATCGTGGCTGGGGCCGACCGCGGCTCCAGCGGCGGCGGCGAGGAGACGAGACTGGGGGCCGACCGCGGCTCCAGCGGCGGCGGCGAGGAGACGAGACTGGGGGCCGACCGCGGCTCCAGCGGCGGCGGCGCGAGACGAGACTGGGGGCCGACCGCGCTCCAGGCGGCGGCGAGGCGAGACGGGACTGGGGGCCACCGCGCTCCAGGCGGCGGCGGCGAGACGAGACTGGGGGCCGACCGCGCTCCAGGCGGCGGCGGCGGCGAGACGAGACTGGGGCCGACCGCGCTCCAGGCGGCGGCGGCGGCGAGACGAGACTGAGGGCCGACCGCGCTCCAGGCGGCGGCGGCGGCGAGACGAGACTGAGGGCCGACCGCGGGGGGGGGCGGGGGGGGGGGGGGGGCGGCGGGAGGAGGGGGCGGGGGGGGGCGGGGGGGGGGCGCGCGCAGGCGGCGGCGGCGAGACGAGACTGAGGGCCGACCGCGCTCCAGCGGCGGCGGCGAGACAGACTGAGGGCCGACCGCGCTCCAGGCGGAGCGGCGAGACGAGACTGAGGGCCGACCGCGCTCCAGGCGGCGGCGGCGAGACAGACTGGGGCCGACCGCGCTCCAACGAGCGTAACCCTTGGGCTTCAAAACACGGCTCCGACTGAGCCGGACCCTTGGGCTGAACGGGCGACAAGGTGAGGGCTCCGCATGTGCAGGCTGGTCTGCGTGTAGGGCACACAGCTACTTTACTGAGAGCTGGGCTGCTGGGGGATGGACCAGGTGCATGTGATGGTGGGTGCGTGGAAGCTGACAACTGGGGAGGGCGAGGGAGGCTGGACACTATGGAGGGCGAGGGAGCTGACACTGGGGAGGGCGAGGGAGCTGACACTATGGAGGGCGAGGGAGCTGACTCCATGGAGGGAGGGAGCTGACACTATGGAGGGCGAGGGAGCTGACACTATGGAGGGCGAGGGAGCTGACACTATGGACTCTGACTGCAGGGAGGCTGAGGGAACTAGGGGGAACGAGGGACCAGGAATGGAAGCACAGGAGGGAATTAAGGAAACTAAGGGGACCTGAGAGACTAAGGGAGCTGGGGGAACTAAGGCTGACACTGAGGGAGCTGACACGGAGGGAGCTAGTGTGGAAGCTGAGGACGGGGAAGCTGACACTGGGGAAGCTGACTGCGGGAGAGGTGAGGGGACCGAAGCTAACTGCGGGGAAACTGGAGTCGGGAAGCAGGAACAGAGGAGACTGGGACTGAGGCTGCAGGGGGAACCACAACTAAAGGAGCTGAGGGACCAGAGGAGGGAACAAGGGAACCTGAGGGACCGGGGAGACTAAGGGGACCAAAACTGAAGGGACTGAAGCTAAGGGAACTAGCACTAGGGGCCGCGTGGAAGCAGGCCGGGAGACGACTGGCTGCGTGGAAGCAGGCCGGGAGACGACTGGCTGCGTGGAAGCAGGCCGGGAGACGACTGGCTGCATGGAAGCAGGCCGGGCGCTAGGGAGAGCCGGCTGCGTGGAAGCAGGCCGGGCGCTAGGAGAGCTGAAGGGACTACGGGGACCTGAGGGACTGGGGGACCAGAAGTGGAAGTAGAGTAAGGGACTACGGGGACCTGAGGGACTACGGGGACCTGAGGGACTACGGGGACCTGAGGGACTACGGGGACCTGAGGGACTACGGGGACCTGGGGGACTACGGGGACCTGGGGACTACGGGGACCTGGGGGACTACGGGGACCTGGGGGACTACGGGGACCTGAGGGACTACGGGGACCTGAGGGACTACGGGACAGAGGGCACGGAGGAAACCGAAGAGACTGCAACTAGAACTGAAGATGAAACTAAACTGATTGGAGAGACCAAGGGATTTAAGGGAAGTGACGCCACTGAAGGGGCAAAGCTGAGGCAGGGGGAACTAGAGCGGCTGGAGCTAGAGCTGACTGAGGGCGAGGGAGAGCGGCTGGAGCTAGAGCTGACTGAGGGCGAGGAGAGCGACTGGAGCTAGAGCTGACTGAGGGCGAGGGAGAGCGACTGGAGCTAGAGCTGACTGAGGGCGAGCCGACTGCGTGGAGACTGACTGAGAGCTAGGGCGAGCTGACTGCGTGGAAACTGACTGAGAGCTAGGGAGAGCTGAGGCTGAGGGAGCTGAAGCGGGGAGAGCTGCAGAGGCTGCTGAGACTGAGAGCGGAGGCCGGAACTACAGCTAACTGAGACTGGGAGGTGGCTGGAGCTACAGCTGACTGAGACGGGAGTGACTGGGGAGGAGCTGCTGCAGGCGGCGTGGGTTGCTGAGGCTGAGGTGCTCCCACCCGCGGAACAGGAGCGGGTGCAGAGTGAGGCTTGGTGGTTGCTGTAGCGGGCGAAGATTGTGAGTTCAGTGCTCTGATGTGGGCTTCCACACGAACAGCTGAGTTCATCCATCCTGCGATAGTGGGCGACAGCAGCAAGCGTGGGTGAGCATTCAAAAGACCAAGCACAGCAGAAAAACCAACGGAAAAAGCCTTAGAGTCAGAGCAGTTGTAAATCCGGGAGGAGATTCTGAAAAATCTGTGAACCTCCGGTCTGAGCTCCTTGTCCATGAAAATAGCGGTGTCTGCCGGATCAATCGGAGAAAGAATGGATTCTGTGTGGTGAGGTGTGGCTGTGTGCAAGGTGGAGGTTTCGGGGACCGGTGTCAAAACAAAGTTATTACTGTTCATGTCAACACAGCCTTCATCCATAGAAGGCTGCCGAGAACTCACAGTGGCCGATGCAGGAGACGAGTCAGAATCTGGTAGCTTCGCTTTACTCCTGTGGCGCCGAGAATTCCGCTTACGTGCCGGCGTAGCGGGTCGTGAAGGAGGTGGCTGGGGCATGACGAGGCCGGTGGAGGCGAATCTGATGCCAGGGAGAACCCGCCCAGCTTAATCCCTAAAGGCTGGGGCAGAGGTGGGGCAGTGGTATCGAGCGGTTGCTGCAGTGCGGCTGATGAACAGGGCTGTGGCGGCGGAGGTGGAGAGAGCGGCAAGCTCTGACGCGGAGACCCTTTAACCCAGCTGGAGTCTCCCCAAGCGCGGTGAGAGCGGCGGAGCTGTCCCTCGTACTCGGGAGCCAGCCACGGCTTCCTCCTCACCACTTCCTGCAGGTGAGCTTGCACAGCTAGCTGCCGTTCACACAGGTCAGAGTCCGCGGGGTCTTTGAAATGGTCGTGTCGTTCTGTCATGGCGTGTGTGTGTGGCAGGCAGAATTGGACCCCAGGATGCAGACTCAAACAAACAGGATTTATTGGAAAAATACAAAACAAACCTATACTGGGAAGGAACTAAACAAAAACCTGAGGAGGAGCAGGGAGACACACAGCGAGGGAACACTGAAGACGACACGACAGAGAACAAAACAAACTGAGGGCTTAAGTACACACTGGGTAATCAGGGCAAGAGGAAACAGCAGGGAACAACAGGTGAAGCAAATGAAACTAACAACATGGAAGCAAAACTAAACACAAAGCACAGGGAACATACGACTGTCAAAATAATACAGGAAGTGACTAACCAAGGCGCACGCAGACTACATACGGGGGACTGGCACACAGACACGGGGCGGCAGAGACACAGACTAGTCACAACACTAGGAATAAACTCAACATGAAAACACAGGAGGTCAGGGACAAGACATCATGACAAGACCATGGAGCAGGGGAGACAGGGACGAGGGAACAAACGTATCAAACAACTGAAAAACAACAAACTCAGGGAAGACAGAACTAAACACAAAATGCTGGGCAGACGGCCCAGGACCATGACAGTATCCAGTAAAGCAAAAATAATGAAATCCTCAATAAAAAGTGAGCTTATTGAAACCCATCAGTGTGATGTTTACTGAACAATGACTTCAAAAAATAAATGGTCATAAATTGTGGCAAAAACTTTATTCATCTAAAACATTTTAACTTTAACAGTTCAGACATTCAGACATCAGTTTTAGGCAATTGAGCTCAAAATCATTATTTACAACTCTGATGAACCAAACTAAGGAGATCAGTCAGAATAGGTAGAAATGCCTGAAACCTTCCACCCATGCATAAATATAATAATACTTAATAATTTGCTTATTTAATAATTTGCTTCAAATAGATCTTTGAAGGTCTTATTAGATGTCAGTAAAATGTGGAACCACTGAACTTGATAATCCTGCACTGCTGGGAAAACTCTGCAAAGCTGTCGCAGCTAGAAGTTTATTTTTTCCTCCATAATAACAAGTGTAATGTAAAAATGAAGTCATAATCACCATAAACTAGAGAAAACACTGTGAAGGCTGTGTTTTTTGACTTCTCCAGTGCTTTTAACATCTGAGAACCAGAAGTTCTCCGATGATACAGCCATCATCGGCTGTGTATCAGATGGGAACGATGAGGAATACGGGGGGGTCATCAGTGACTTTGTCAGCTGGTGTGAGACCAACGCTCTCCAAATCAATGCCAGCACGACAAAGAAGATGGTCATAGACTTCAAGAGTAAGACATCCCATATACCACTGGTGAACATCTAGGGAAAGGACATTGAGACAGTGGTCTCTTACAAGTACCTGGGTGTTCACCTCAACAACAAGCTGGCCTGGGCTACAAAACCAGGCCAGAGTCAACACCATCTGCTGAGGAGACTGAGGTCATTTGACCTTAGCAGGACTGTGCTAAAGACCTTGGGGGGGAGGGAGGGGGTCTTGGATGTCCTCCGGAGGCTGTGATGGTGGTGGAAGAGAGGGGGATGTTAGCAAAGCTGACATCCATTATGTAAATCTCCCATCACCCTCTGCATGAGAGCGTGGGTGAGCTGAGCAGCTCCTTCAGTCAGAGACTGAAACATCCTCACTGCAGGAAGGAGCGCTTTCACAGGTTGTTCAGATTTAATTCTTTTCTACTATAAATGTTAATAAAGCTCCGGTCTCCATTTCCATGTAATCAGATGAAAATGCTGCTTTTTGTAAAAGGGGCACCCGCACATGCGCATTATGGTTGCAGCTCCTATATCCACACCACCAACAACTTGTGGCCTGGCAATAGGAACTGGAGTGTTTTCAGCATCTTGTGTTTCCGTGTAAATGGAGATTGTTTCTGAAATGATTCCATGTGAACACATTACTTTTCAAAAACAAAAACAGCAAAACAACACAGTTTCCAATGAAAATGCTCTCATGTAACTGGAGCTTTATTACTTTTTTTTGAGTGCTGCCATCCCAGTATTTCCAAAAAAGGTGGCAGAAGAGCACGCCAGACCAGCTTTCAGATTTGTCAGCCTGCCACTGTGTTTCCCATGATGTCTGCGCCTTCAGTGCCATCTACACAGCCTGTTGTCAGTGTGAATGCCCAGGCCCATGTACTCCTACACCACTTAAAGAACCTGTTCTAGGATAAGCACAGGCTGTGTAGATGTCCTCTTTCATCTTAAGTTGATCTCCATTGTTTTGGCCTTATTTGTGGCCTTACTCGATAAAACCAATCACTGGTGCTCTTGTCCATAACTTACACATCCAACCACTGCAGAATCCCATGTCCTGAAAATGTACAGAAAGTCTGAGGTATACAAAATGAGCAGGAATGGAGACATCATAGTCCACTGCACATCACCAAATCATGCAGAGCAGTGCTCACTCTCACATACTGTGACCTGTCAGGTAATCCATGAGCTGGTGGATGTGGGTGGTATGTATTCTGTAGCTTCTCCATCAAGCACCAGTTGGATCATTTTAAATACAATTGAGAAATCAAAGATGTGCAGCCTCTACTATCTAGATGGGATGATATGCAGACTCCAGGGGCTCAAGAGATGTTCTCACTTGCAGTTTCAGGTGGGTCAAGGCAACTCTCACGGCCACTTGTCATAATAACAAGAAAGCACGAATATGTATACCGCCAGGAACTAAATTGGGAACTCAAAATCCAAAACAGAAAAGCCGGCACAAATGAAGTATAACCAAAGTAGTCCAAATGTCCAATTTATGAAGAACAAACATGGTGAAGAAATTTTGCAGAAATTAAATGTGTCAGTAAATGAACATGGGTTTCCAGAAGAAGGGTCCTTTAGTATAAGGCAATTAAATGCACTAAAACAATCACTAGAAAAAAAGGGAAAGTGAAGACAGAGAAAAGTCAATCAATTGAAGAGGAAAGAAAAAATAAGTTTTTTTCCTTTTCATGCAGATTGGAAAGCATTTTTTTTGTGGCTGGATGAAGCAAAACTCAGGGAGAGAAAGTGTGGACAGGCAGGGTCAAGAAACGTTACTAATCAAGTGTCTCAGTGTGTCAAAAGCAGGGTAGACCCAGACCTGGAACAACCTCCTCCCCGAGCTCAGAGGCCAGAGCAACACAACAGACCAGCACAACCAACATCATCTTATCCAGTATCAGACCGGGGAGAATCCTCCGCAGCTTCACCTCCACCTTACTCTGACCCTGGAAAACGAGCATCACTGCTAACCAACCTCCCCCAGCCTACACGAGAGATTGCTGGAGCAACTGCACCACCTCTGTCCCCTCATGTCACCAGATCGGGAACAAAATTTAATCCAGGAATGAGCGAACAGGCTATCAGTTTGGATGACAGCATTACGACCATGCCCATGGTTGAAGTTATGGGTACAGATGGAAATATAGCTTTGGTTTACCGAATGTGGCCTGAAAATGATATGAGAGAAGCTGCAAAACACCTCCCGGACCCCAAAGAGGACAGCGAGGACTTTGTGGCCCAGTTCTGTTCCTTTCTTGTGGAGTTTAAACCAACAACAGCAGAGATAAAAAGACTCATCATTTTAAAATGGGGACAAAGCATCTGGTGAAGAGTCAGCAATGGGTGGCCGATAACAATGTCGCCCCAAACTTAACTGGGGGACCAGCAGCATATACTGACGCCATAACTACACTGTGCAGCAGCTTCACTACTGCATGGTCACGGAAATTAAACCTTTCCAAGGTATCTGCCTGTGTTCAGCAGGACAATGAGACAGTTGTGGATTATCTTTCACTTCCGGCGCCGCGCGAGCAGGCAGCCAGTTTCAGCAGCTCCGCACTCATTCCGTGTTTTTCTCATTTTGTTTAGTATTAGATGTGTTTTTGTGTTTCTGTATCTTCTGCTCTTTTTCCTCATGATGGAGCGGACTTTTTTCTGGAAAACTTTGTTTTTATGTACCCTTTTTATGGTGTTTATGTTTGGAGACTGCGAGAGTGGCCACGCTCCTATTGTTTACTCTCGGGACCAGCTGATCTCCATCGGGAGCTCCGCTGTGCCTACTCCTGCAGAACGACTTGATATTCCCCGCCAACTGAGAAGGAAGAGACGCGGGAGACGTGCGGGCATAGGTCGTCGTTGCCAGGGGAGAAGGTACAGGCCCGTCATCCCGTCCAGCATCATGGGAAACGTGAGATCTCTTCCCAACAAAGTGGACGAGCTGGCGGCGCTAACGCGACATCAAAGGAGCTACCGGGAGAGCAGCCTCATGTGCCTGACGGAGACGTGGCTAACCGAGCTAACCCCGGACTCACACATAAACATGGACGGCTTTCATTTGATCCGTGCCGACAGAACCAAGGAGAGTGGTAAGAAGAGGGGCGGGGGTCTGGCTGTGTTTCTGAACGATAGATGGTGCAACTCCAGACATCTAACCATCAAAGGGACGCTCTGCAGTAAGGACATTGAACTGCTCGCTGTTAGTATGAGGCCGTACTATCTTCCTCGGGAGTTTTCACATGTTATTGTGATAACTGTGTATGTGCCGCCCTCTGCTAACGCTGCTGCAGCCTGCGATGTCCTCCATGCTACTACCAGCAGACTCCAAATACAGCACCCACAGGCCCTCTTTCTGATCTCAGGGGACTTTAACCACGTCTCCCTGTCCTCCACTCTCCCCACCTTCACCCAGTATGTCACCTGCCACACCAGGAATACCAACACACTGGATCTACTGTATGCCAACATCAAGGAGGCATACAGCTCATCACCTCTGCCTCCCCTGGGGGGCTCAGATCACAACCTGGTTCATCTCCAGCCTGTGTACAAACCATTGGTACACAGAGAACCAGTTGTGACACACACAGTGAAGAAATGGTCTGAGGAGACTGAAGAAGCTCTGAGAGACTGCTTTAGCTCCACTGTGTGGGAAGAGCTTTGTGCCCCTCATGGGGAGGACATCGACAACATCACGGACTGCATCACTGATTACATCAATTTCTGCGTGGAAAACACTGTGCCCACCAGGAGGGTACGGGTTTTTCAAACAACAAACCCTGGATCAACTCTGAAATAAAGGCTCTCCTGAAGGAGAAGAAGAGAGCCTTTAGATCAGGAAATAAGGAGGAGCTGAGAGCCATGCAGAAGGATCTGAGAAGGAAAATCAGGGATGGAAAAAACATCTACAGGAAGAAGATGGAGGACCAGCTACAGCAGAGCAACATCAGTGGGGTTTGGAGGAGTTTGAACTCAATTTCAGGCCACAAACCAAGCCCTAGGGTTGTGGGAGACTTAGAGTGGGTGAACAACCTGAACCAGTTCTTTAACAGGTTTGACCAGCCACCCACCCCTCCCCCAGCCCAGTCCCCCCTGCTGTCAGCCCCACCATCTTTAATGACTGCCAACCTTTCTTCTTCTTGGGACCTCACACCTCTCAGCTCTCAGCCATCACCCACCCCCTTCACTTCTGAGGACTCCATCTCACAACCCCCATCCCCCACCTCCATCTTGTCCCTCTCAACTCATCATGTGAGGAAGGAGCTACGTAAAATCAAGGTGCGAAAGGCTGCTGGTCCAGACGGCATCAGCTCCAGGCTCCTGAGGTGCTGCACAGATCAGCTGTGTGGCATCATGGGATACATGTTCAACCTGAGCTTGAAGCTGGGGAAAGTACCACAACTGTGGAAGACCTCCTGTGTGGTACCGGTACCAAAGACCAAACATCCAAAGGATCTTAGCAGCTACAGGCCGGTAGCCCTGACATCGCATCTAATGAAGACCCTCGAGAGGCTGGTCCTCAATCATCTACGCCTCATGGTGTCGTCTTCGTTGGACCCGCTGCAGTTCGCCTACCGGCCTGGCATCGGGGTGGATGACGCCATCATCTACCTCCTGCACCGAGCTCTGACCCACCTGGAGAAGCCTGGAAGCACTGTGAGGATCATGTTCTTTGATTTCTCCAGTGCTTTTAACACCATCCAGCCAGGACTTCTGAGAGACAAGCTGGAACTGTCAGGAGTGGACCACCACATCTCCGAGTGGATACTGGACTACCTCACTGACCGCCCACAGTACGTGAGGACACAGGGCTGTGTCTCTGACAGGCTGGTCTGCAGTACGGGGGCCCCACAGGGAACTGTGCTGGCACCGTTCCTCTTCACCCTCTACACTGCAGACTTCTCCATCAACTCCCCACGCTGCCATCTGCAGAAGTTCTCTGACGACTCTGCCATAGTTGGCCTCATCACAGGTGAGGATGACTAAGAGTACAGACAGTGGACTCAGGACTTTGTGGACTGGTGCCAGAGGAACCACCTCCTGATCAACGCCGCTAAAACCAAGGAGCTGGTGGTGGATTTCCGCAGGCGCAGACCCACCACACGGACACCGGTGAACATCCAGGGAGTGGACATTGAGATAGTGGACTCTTATAAGTACCTGGGTGTTCACCTAAACAATAAACTGGACTGGACTGATAACACTGATGCGCTCTACAGGAAGGGTCAGAGCAGACTCTACCTGCTGAGAAGTCTGAGGTCTTTTGGAGTGCAGGGGACACTCCTGAAGACCTTCTATGACTCTGTAGTGGCATCAGCCATCTTCTATGCAGCAGTATGTTGGAGCAGCAGCTTGTCTACAGCTGAGAGGAAGAGGACAGACAAGCTCATCAGGAAAGCCAGCTCTGTCCTAGGATGTCCTCTCGACTCAGTGCAGGTAGTGGGAGACAGAAGGACTCTGTCACTGAAGGAGCTCTCCAGCTCAGCAACAGTTTCATGCATGGGATGGGAGACCTTGTCCATCAGTGATGTTATTTTGGTCAGACTGCTGCATCCTAAATGCACAAAGGAGCGTTACCGCAGATCCTTCCTCCCAGCAGCTGTAAAACTTTATAACCATCACTGCTCCCAACAAAAACCGCAATAGCCTACACAATGTAGGATAATATATAATATACTGTAAATAGTCCGGCCTGTTAAGGTTCAACACACAGGCACATCATGTACATTGTATATAGTGTTATTATTAGTAGTATTAAGGTTAATCTTGTTTGTTGACTTTATATATATATATATATTCTTTTCTTAATAGTGTAAATTATTATATTTTTATTTATATTTATAATAACTGCGGCTGCTGTTACACCCAAATTTCCCCTCTGTGGGACAATAAAGGCTGTTTCTTCTTCTTCTTCTTCTTCTTCTAAACCGTCTGATGGAAATACATTCAAAACACAGCGGTTTGGACACAGCGGTTTGGACACCCCCGGCGGCAGGATGGAGAGACGCACCCCAAATCACAAACTGGGAAGTGCATCTCAGAGATCGCTTTGTGAAAGGACTAAGCCTGAAGTGCAAAGTATGTACACAAACACTGTGTGCAGTGGGACTTGGCAAGATGTCTGAGGTTGAGAGATTTGCCATTCATAGAGAAAAAATGGCAAGGGAAGAAATGGAGCGAGATAACAAGAGGAAAGTCAAAACTGAAGAAAACCAGTTGGCACAGCTCACAATGTACAAATCACAAAACGGAGCACTGCAGGACGTGGGAGAGGCGTGGGAGAGGCAGAGGACGGCAGAGAGGAGCTGGAGGGAAAGAAGTGGAGGGGAGAAATAGAGAGAGTTGTTTTCAGTGCGGAGCTGCAGGACATTGGGTTAGAGATTGCCCTGAAAGCAGGAAACTGAGGCTGACTGACTCGGGGTGAGGCTGAGAAAGGGAAGGGTACCCAGACATCGCATCAAAAGGTAAAGGATGAAAACAAGATACACACACATGCAATAAAAACCACACACACAGACACAACATACACGCAAAGAAGAGCAGCTTACACTCATAAATATGGCCATACATCACATCACTGCTAAAGCTGAAAGGCCTAACAGACACACTTTTACCAAATGCTGAGCTCATCCACTGCTTACAAACGCTTGCCACAACTAACTCTCCAGGTTGCAGGAGAGCAGGTTGTTTTTGGTAGACTCCGGTGCTACTGAATCAGTGATCAGACAAGCAGATTTAAACCCAAAACCAAAACTTAGTGGTAGATATTAAAACTGTAGGAGCAGAGGTGTTCCAATAATTGAACAATACACAAGAGATTTACAATGTGAAGATACTGAAAGTGGGCTCTTTAAACATTCCTGCTGTCACCAGGTTTGTCCTGTCACCTTGTTGGGTCGAGATTTGATGTGTAAACTTGGGATTGTCGTTTGTGTCGGGGAAAGACGTTTTGATCATCACACGGGTGAACAGATGATGCAGATGGTTAAATATGATTCAGATCTGCTGCTGTATGCATATGAGCAGAGACTCCAGCAGACTGCTGTTTTTCCTGTTTGTGATGAACTGGTAAAGCTTGCACAACAACACACACACATATCTGATTACAGGGCAGCAGACTCGTTACATGTAACAGCACATGTGTGTGAGGGAGCTGATGAGCAGTTTTAGATAGGAGTGTACAGAGAAAGGCAGAACACTGAGAGGGTACGAATAGACAGTGTGTTTTGGACAAAGATAGATGTACAGCTGAAATTAGTCTCCGCAGATGAACAAAACGTTTTTACAGAATCATGACAGCATTCCACATGTTTCTCTTTCAAAAGCTGAGCAAGATGATTGGCAAGATTTGGGGCCATGGCTAAAACGAGTGGCAACAGTATAAACAATGGGAAGAAACTGACATTTCAGGAGTTAAAACACTGTAATGGGGTGTTAAGAAGCACCTGACAGCAGTAGTTTGTGTTATGAGGACTGTGCAGTTGCTAACAAAAACTTGTCTTTATGTCCAACAGGTGGAACCATGCCAGTTGACCCCAGACTCTCCAGAATTGCGTGATATCCCGGAGGCACTTGTGGGCAACCAGTAAATATGATGTGGGGGAAATGAAAGGTGCCCCCCCTTTGGGGGTGACTCCTAAGTCTGACTTCAGACCATGTAAGCATCAATATCCATTAAAGCCAGAAGCTGTTAAGGGTATTACTCCTGTGTTCAACTCTTTAGAGGCAGGAGTAAATCATCCCCTGTGAGGACAGCCCAGTCTGCACACCAATATTTCCTGTAAAAAAAAAAGGGACAAAGGGCAGCGTGAAGAATGGCATTTGTGGAAGATCTTCAAGCATTGAATGCAGCAATACCAGCCAGGGCACCTGAAGTTCCCAACCCCCACACCATATTGGCACAAGTTCCACCAGATAGCAAATACTTTTTTGTGATTGATCTGGCTACTGGGTTTTTCAGTATAAAGGTTGATCCTGTCAGTCAGTTTTGGTTTGCTTTCTCTTTCCAAGGGAAAAAATTATACTTGGACACGTTGCCCCACGGGCCTACATGAGGCCCCCCACAGTTTTTCAACAGTGCACTAAAAGAAAACCTGTCAGGTTCTCTCCCTCCGGAGGCTCCACATTGTTGCAATATGTTGATGATTTGCTGATCTGTTCCCTTCCAAGCAGGCCTGCGACACAGACACAAGAGAGTTGTTAAAAACCTCACTGAAAACGGTCACAACGTGAGCCTCTCCAAATTGCAGTGGGCTTCGGAGAAGGTCACCTATCTGGGACACATGAATCTCGACAGACGGTAAAGTCCCTCTCTCCAACAAGGATTGCAGTGATTCAATCCATTCCAAAACCACAAACAAAGAAACAAATGATGAGTTTCTTGGCATGACATCACAGTGGATACTCAACTATGCTGTGCGAGAGGCTCCACTGTCAGCAATGTTACATGGGAGGAGACTGACTGCACATGACGGACTAGAGTGGACTGAAGATGCTGACAAAGCTTTCACTGACTTAAAAATGACACTCCAGACTGCTCCGACTTTAGGATTACCAAATCCTGATAAAACCATTCACCCAGACAGTGGATGAAAAGGGTGGATGCTCGTGGTTAAGGTACTACACAGTATACTGGAGATGCACTGTGCTAAACCCAGCTTCACTTCTCCCCACAGAAGCAGATGGTGAACCTCATGATTGTATAGCAGCTATTTCTGAAATCTGTTCTCCCAGACCTGACCTACAGGATGCACCGCCTCTGGTTCATTACATTTCACCTTTCAGCTCAAGCAGCAGAACTTGTAGCATTGACAAAAGCATGTGAAATTGCTAAGGACCAAACAGTCACTGTTTACACTGATTCCAGATATGCCTATGGGGTAGTGCATGATTTTGGCACATTGTGGAAACAACGGCAGTTCCTGACTGCTGCGGGGAAACCCATTGCACATCACAAACTAGTGGCTGCATTGCTAGATGCCTTATTACTCCCAAAAACCATAGCTGTAAATGTGCTGCTCACACTAACTCAAAAGACTCTGTTTCTCTAGGCAACTCCAGAGCCGATGCAGCAGCAAAGACAGCAGCTAAACAGGAGGTGAAACCAGACCACAGCATTAACATCAAAACGACACTAACTCTAACTCCTAACACAGATTTACAGGCTATCCAGAGCATGGCTACCCAGAGGAGAAATGGGTATGGAAAACAGCAGGGGCTTACATAAAACGTGATGTTTGGTATGGTCCTGATAACAAACCATGTCTCCCCAAACATTTTTTCCTACATTATCCTAAGTTGACACATGGGAGGGACCATGTGTCAAAAGCAGGTATGGTACAACAAATGCAGCAACACTGGTTCACAAAGGGTTCCAAATTTACTCCCAAAAATTTTGTAAGTCTTGTATGATCTGTGCAACTAACAATGCAGGTAGAGGCATTCAAACTTCACCAGCAGCACATCCACCTCCAGATAGGCCTTTTGAACATCTACAAGCGGATTTCATAGAGCTCACACCATGTGAAGGTAAAAAGTATTGCTTGGTGATCGTGGACGTGTTCTCAAATGGGTAGAAGTTTTTCCCTCTAGCAAACAAGATGCAGGTGCAGTGGCCAAAGCCTTACTGCAAGAATTCATCCCAAGGTGGGGAATTCCAGGTAAGCTCAGCAGTGATAATGGACCAGCTTTTGTTCGCACAGCTTTAAAACAGGTGAGCGACTACCTTGGAATGGACATCAGACATCATTGTCCCTATCATCCAGCTTCTGCTGGGGCAGTAGAAAGAGAGAATGCTTCTATAAAGAGCAAACTGAGCAAATGTTGTGCAGAAACAGGACTCAGCAGGCTAAAAGCCTTACCTCTCCTGTTAATGCACATGAGGACAAGAATAAGAGTCAAATATGGCCTTAGCCCTTTCAAAATTTTGTTTGGACGTCCACCAAATACGGGGATTGGGCCCCCAGGGCATCCTCTTCCAACCACAGAACACTGTGAGGATGAAATGTTACGCTACTGTAAAAATCTTTCATCTGCTCTGACCTCTCTCCATAAGCAGGTTAAACCAGCTCTTCCACAAGCAGCCCAAACTAACCTACACCCTCTCAGACCAGGAGACTGGGTGCTGATCAAAGATTTCCGGAGGACCAGCTGGAAGCAAAAACGCTGGCAGGGACCATTCCAGGTACTACTGACAACACAGACAGCAGTTAAGGTCGGAGGTCGTGCAACTTGGGTTCATGCCAGTCATTGCAAGAGGATCCCAGAACCACAGGAATTACCCACTGGGTTAGAAAGTTTTTCCACGCTGACACTGAGGAAGACAACAAGGGTGTCATGGCAGGCCGCCGTGCAGGCAGGAAGGAGGACCCCAAATAGCAGACTCGGGACAGGTGTAATTCACTCACTCGCTTTATTTACCCCAATCTGACAGACATTAACATGAGCTCTCCCTGGCATACACTTAACGGAGAGACGTGAAACTAACTAGACTTGACTTGACTTGACTTGACTTGTGCAAACAGACGTACATGCAGGACAGCAGAGAACAACCATCAATGACGCGACAAAGAACAAAGCAACCCAGGGGCTTAAATACATACAGAAGGCAATGGTGGGTAACAAGAAACAGCTGGGAACACAGGGCACAGGTGAACAGAATCTACCTAATCAACAAGGGAAGACAACTAGACAGGACACACAGGGAGTACTAAACTATCAAACTAAAACAGGAAGTAAACAAAGACATAATGCAGACTAAGCACAAACCCATAACCAACTGAAGACCCACATGAGAGAAACCAAACATACATAATCATAGATAACCAAACATAACCAAAAGAATACAAAGCACTGGGCCACCGGCCCAGGATCATGACAGTACCCCCCCTCAAGGGCCGGCTCCCGACGGCCGCAACGAAAAACAAAACAAAACCCCAACCAGGGCGGGAGGCGGGGGACCAGGACGGAGGGCTCGAGACGAAACAAAACAAAACCCCAACCAGGGCGGGAGGCGGGGGACCAGGACGGAGGGCTCGAGACAAAAAGCCAAAACGGGCAGCAAAGTCCAAAAAACGAACTAGTACAGAAACAAAAGCGGCAGCACAAGGCTGGAAAAAGAGTCCAAAAACAAACATGAGTGACCAAACACCCCAAAGACACCATTCAGGGGGCCTGGCAAGGAAACCACAAAAGTGGCAACTCAGTCTTGGGGGCCGCCCGCGCCTCCAGCGGCGGCGGCGTGGACGTGGCGTGGCTTGAGGCCAACCGCGCTCCCAGCGGCGGCGGCGAAGAGACGAGACTGGAGGCCGACCGCGCTCCCAGCGGCGGCGGCGGCGGCGAAGAGACGAGACTGGAGGCCGACCGCGCCCCCAGCGGCGGCGGCGGCGACGAGGAGACGAGACTGGAGGCCGACCGCGCCCCCAGCGGCAGCGGCGGCGACGAGGAGACGAGACTGGAGGCCGACCGCGCTCCCAGCGGCGGCGGCGACGACGACGACGAAGAGACGAGACTGGAGGCCGACCGTGCTCCCAGCGGCGGCGGCGACGAGGCAGGACAGGAGGCTCGGACAGAGCGGGACCCTCCAGCACGGGCTCGGACAGAGCGGGACCCTCCAGCCGCTCGGACCGAGCGGAACCCCTGGTGGCTCCGGCGCAGGATCCCCTGGCTCGGAGCGCTCGAACTGAGCGGAGACCCCCATCGGCTCGGACTGAGCGGAACTCCCTGGCTGCATTGCAGGGCGCGCAGCCGTCTCCTCCGACGACTGGGGCTGCTTTGCAGATAGATCGGGTGAGTCAGATGGTGAGGATGAGGGTGACAGGAGAGCTGACTGAGGGCGAGCTAGTGCTACAGGAGCGAACTGCGTGGAAGCAGACTGAGACTGGGAGGTGGCTGGAGCTACAGCAGACTGAGGCTGGGAGGTGGCTGGAGCTACAGCAGACTGAGGACGAGGGAGAGCGGCTGGCTGAGAGCTAGGGAAATCAGGCTGCGTGGAAACTGACCGAGAGCTAGGGAAATCAGGCTGCGTGGAAACTGACCGAGAGCTAGGGAAATCAGGCTGCGTGGAAACTGACCGAGAGCTAGGGAATCAGGCTGCGTGGAAACTGACCGAGAGGCTAGGGAAATCAGGCTGCGTGGAAACTGACCGAGAGCTAGGGAAATCAGGCTGCGTGGAAACTGACCGAGAGCTAGTGAAATCAGGCTGCGTGGAAACTGACCGAGAGCTAGGGAAAATCTGGCTGCGTGGAAACTGACCGAGAGCGAGGGAGAGCTGACTGAGATGGCTGGGAGTGAGCTGAGGCTGAGGCTGACTGAGACCCTGCTGCTGCAGTTAACGCTGAAAACCGATGCGAAGGCTTGGACCTGGCTGCCCCCCACCCGCGGAACAGGAACGGGTGCAGAGGTCAGCCCGTCCGTGGCTGCCCCCACCCGCGGAACAGGAACGGGTGCAGAGGTCAGCCCGTCCGTGGCTGCCCCCACCCGCGGAACAGGAACGGGTGCAGAGGTCAGCCCGTCCGTGGCTGCCCCCCACCCGCGGAACAGGAACGGGTGCAGAGGTCAGCCCGTCCGTGGCTGCCCCCACCCGCGGTACAGGAACGGGTGCAGAGGACAGCCCGTCCGTGGCTGCCTCCCCCCGCGAAACAGGAACGGGTGCAGACGACAGCCCGTCCGTGGCTGCCTCCACCCGCGAAACAGGTACGGGTGCAGAGGACAGCCCGTCCATGGCTGCCTCCACCCGCGGAACATCTCTTGCATGGAAATGGGTGTCTGCAGTCTTTTCTGTGGCCAAAGTATCAGAAGTAGTTTTATGGGTCTTTGAAGGAAAAGGGAGTTCAGTCCAACTCAGTATTCGCTCTACATAACTATGAGTTAATGGTGGTAATGAGTCCGTAAGCCAGGGGTATTCTATTATTAGTCCATGAAGTCTGTGTGCTATGGCTTTCCCCTGCTTGTCACAGGGTTGCCGAAACCACTGAATGCCCAATTCCAAAACATGTTTACAGGAGTCCTGCTTAAATCCCTCACTGGGCTGTTTACACAGTGGTTTACAACAATCTGGTTCCATTATTTCTTTTGGGGTGCAAAGAAACAGGCATAGACAAAGAGTCACTCACGGACATGATTAATGGTGTATGAAGCGGTGACGGCTGTGTGGAAACCTGAAGCTGTGGTGACTGACTCCGCGGCGATTCTCTCCGACGCTGCCGGGAGCTTGGCCTTCCTCCCTCAGCGGCAGGCAGCGGCGAAGCGGAAGCGCTGGGAGGCCAGGGACCCCTGTGTCCCAGGAACCGGAAAAAACGACTCCTCCGGAGTCATTCCGGGCGGCGGCTCCGGCGAAAAGTCTCTTTGCTTCCTCCGGGATCTCGTCCTCCGTGGCTGCGGCGTGGAAAACCGCGGCGTCATACCGCACGGCTCCGGGGACGAATCATGCAGCTGCTGCCAGGGATTCCCCTTCCGCCATGGCTGCGGCGCCCGCTGAGGAGGGGAGGGACCAGTGAGCGGAGTGACAGGTGAGCGAGCGGCAGGAGACAAAAAATTCCGCCAGTGCGGATAACTCGTGGCTTAGGAGGAGGAGGTGAGTGGCGTCGCCGGGGACCGTTCCAAAACGCAGGTCCCCCCAGCGCCAGGCGAGTGCCACTGTAGGGGTCGGAGTCTGCGGGGTCCATTCGTGGTCGCGTCATTCTGTCATGGCAGGCCGCCGTGCAGGCAGGAAGGAGGACCCCAAATAGCAGACTCGGGACAGGTGTAATTCACTCACTCGCTTTATTTACCCCAATCTGACAGACATTAACATGAGCTCTCCCTGGCATACACTTAACGGAGAGACGTGAAACTAACTAGACTTGACTTGACTTGACTTGACTTGTGCAAACAGACGTACATGCAGGACAGCAGAGAACAACCATCAATGACGCGACAAAGAACAAAGCAAACCCAGGGGCTTAAATACATACAGAAGGCAATAGTGGGTAACAAGAAACAGCTGGGGAACACAGGGCACAGGTGAACAGAATCTACCTAATCAACAAGGGAAGACAACTAGACAGGACACACAGGGAGTACTAAACTATCAAACTAAAACAGGAAGTAAACAAAGACATAATGCAGACTAAGCACAAACCCATAACCAACTGAAGACCCACATGAGAGAAACCAAACATACATAATCATAGATAACCAAACATAACCAAAAGAACACAAAGCACTGGGCCACCGGCCCAGGATCATGACAAAGGGTGTACGACGTGCTCTGCCCTTTCAACCTGCAGCTGCGTTGGAACCAAGGTAAAGAGCGAGGGGTGAAAAAGCGCCCTCCTCCAACAAGAGCGTGCCAAGCTCCAACGAAGTGACCTGCAGAGTGAGACTCTGCGTCACCCACGAGGGATCAGCGATGGAATGCAGACACCTGCTGAAACAATTAGGATGGTATGGGACCAGAGGCTTGGTGTGTTCTTTGATTGTGACAGCCATTTGTGTGATTTACATGGTCATTTTTGCATACAAAAAATTTCCACATGACTTTCCAAGCATCACAGACACAGGGAAGACTCATATGAATCACGTGAGGCGTGATTCATATGACCTTAAACCCCTTTTCTAGTCCTGACTTTATCAAAAATAATTTGTGGCTGCAGTATGCAAATTTCATTGCTATGTCATTGACAAATTACTCAGGCACATTCTGTTTGGCGGCTAGGCCGCTACTTATGGTAATACCGGTCCCTGACACCTCAGAAACCTGTGCATCAGATCCTCATTATCCTAGTCACAATTACAGTGCCTTGCAAAAGTATTTGGCCCCCTTGAACTTTTCAACCTTTTGCCACATTTCAGGCTTCAAACATAAAGATATAAAATTTTGATTTTTTGTGAAGAATCAACAACAAGTGGGACACATAAAGTGGAATGAAATTTATTGGATGTGTCAAACTTTTTTAACAAATAAAAAACTGAAAAGTGGGGCGTGCAATATTATTCGGCCCCTTTACTGTTGGGCCACAATGCAAAATGATATGTTTGGCGTAAAAGCAACACAGCTCATCACCCTGAAACACACCATCCCCACTGTCAAACATGGTGGTGGCAGCATCATGGTTTGGGCCTGATCACTCTGTTGATCTCTGTTGGAGTCTGCAAGAGACCTGAGACTGGGACGGAGATTTATCTTCCAACAAGACAATGATCCAAAACATAAAGCCAAATCTACAATGGAATGATTCCCAAATAAACGTATCCAGGTGTTGGAACGGCCAAGTCAAAGTCCAGACCTGAATCCAATCGAGAATCTGTGGAAAGAGCTGAAGACTGCTGTTCACAAATGCTCTCCATCCAACCTCACTGAGCTCGAGCTGTTTTGCAAGGAAGAATGGGCAAGAATTTCAGTCTCTCGATGTGCAAAACTGATAGAGACATACCCCAAGCCACTTGCAGCTGTAATTGCAGCAAAAGGTGGCGCTACAAAGTATTAACGCAAGGGGGCCGAATAATATTGCACGCCCCACTTTTCAGTTTTTTATTTGTTAAAAAATGTTGACACATCCAATAAACTTCATTCCACTTTATGATTGTGTCCCACTTGTTGTTGATTCTTCACAAAAATTTATATTTTATATCTTTATGTTTGAAGCCTGAAATGTGGCAAAAGGTTTGAAAAGTTCAAGGGGGTCGAATACTTTCGCAAGGCACTGTATAGTTGTAAGTTCCTTTGCGATATCTACTACGCAAATTCCGACACATCATCTAAGATTCCAGAATTTTGTGGTCATTTCTTTCCGTCAAGTGATTTTACTGGGCCTCCAACACACTTTGAGCCCCCTCAGGATGTTCTTATTCCTTCAGAGCTAAATGTAACTGACTGTTTCATCTCTACCTACGGCACCACCGATGTGGGTACAGTGAAAGCAAATTGTAAATACAATTGGGATGTTCGCAAACATTATAATAGTGTCATAGATTATGCACTATTACATCAGACTGACTACCTTAATACAGCAAAAATCACAAGAGACTGTATGACTTGCAGATGTGCTGAGTGGGTAGCAAAACGCCCAGCTGTCACTCCACTGCAAAATCCAGACCAAAAGGTAGCTAATGTGTGGTGGCTGTGTGGAGATGCAAAGCTGCCTCCAGTTTTACCTCAAACTTGGAAAGGCACTTGCATCAGAGTCAAATTAATTCAACAAACTATGATTCACCCACAAGTTCAATCACAGTTATCATCCCATCAAGGCAGGTTTAAATGCTCCAAGGATATCCTCAACCCTGACTCTAAATTCAATTCAATTTTATTTATATAGCGCCAAATCACAACAAACTGTCGCCTCAAGGCGCTTTGTATTGTGGGTAAAGACCCTAAAATAATACAGAGAAAACCCAACAGTCAAAACGACCCCCTATGAGCAAGCACTTGGCGACAGTGGAAAGGAAAAACTCCCTTTTAACAGGAAGAAACCTCCATCAGAACCAGGCTCAGGGAGGGGCAGTCATCTGCCGCGACCGGTTGGGCTGAGGGGAGAGAAAGACATGCTGTGGAAGAGAGCCAGAGATTAATATCAATTAATGATTAAATGCAGAGTGGAGTATAAACAAAGTAAATAAGGTGAATGAGAAACAGTGCATTATGTGAACCCCCCAGCAGCCTAGGCCTATAGCAGCATAACTAAGGGATGGTTCAGGGTCACCTGATCCAGCCCTAACTATAAGCTTTATCATAAAGGAACGTTTTAAGCCTAATCTTAAAAATAGAGAGGGTGTCTGTCTCCCGAATCCAAGCTGGAAGCTGGTTCCACAGAAGAGGCGCCTGAAAGCTGAAGGCTCTGCCTCCCATTCTACTCTTAAGTATCCTAGGAACCACAAGTAAGCCAGCAGTCTGAGAGCGAAGTGCTCTGTTGGGGTGATATGGTACTATGAGGTCTTTGAGATAAGATGGTGCCTGATTATTCAAGACCTTGTAGGTGAGGAGAAGAATTTTAAATTCTATTCTAGATTTAACAGGGAGCCAATGAAGAGAAGCCAATATGGGAGAAATATGCTCTCTCTTTCTAGTCCCTGTCAGTACTCTAGCTGCAGCATTTTGGATCAGCTGAAGGCTTTTCAGGAAGCTTTTAGGACAGCCTGATAATAATGAATTACAATAATCCAGCCTAGAAGTAATAAATGCATGAATGAGCTTTTCAGCATCACTCTGAGAAAGGATGTTTCTAATTTTAGAAATATTGCGCAAATGCAAAAAAGCAGTCCTACATATTTGTTTAATATGTGCATTGAAGGACATATCCTGGTCAAAAATGACTCCAAGATTTCTCACAGTGTTACTGGAGGCCAAAGTAATGCCATCCAGAGTAAGTATCTGGTTAGACACCATGTTTCTAAGATTTGTGGGGCCGAGTACAAGAATTTCAGTTTTATCTGAATTTAGAAGCAGGAAATTAGAGGTCATCCAGGCCTTAATGTCTTTAAGACATTCCTGCAGTTTAATTAATTGATGTGTGTCATCTGGCTTCATTGATAGGTAAAGCTGAGTATCATCTGCATAACAATGAAAATTGATGCAGTGCTTTCTAATAATACTGCTTAAGGGAAGCATGTATAATGTAAATAAAATTGGTCCTAGCACAGAACCCTGTGGAACTCCATAATTAACCTTAGTGTGTGAAGAAGACTCCCCATTTACATGAACAAATTGGAGTCTATGAGATAAATATGATTCAAACCACTGCAGTGCAGTACCTTTAATACCTATAGCAAGCTCTAATCTCTGTAATAAAATGTTATGGTCAACGGTATCAAAAGCTGCACTGAGGTCCAACAGGACAAGAACAGAGATGAGTCCACTGTCAGAGGCTCTAAGAAGATCATTTGTAACCTTCACTAATGCTGTTTCTGTACTGTGATGAATTCTGAAACCTGACTGAAACTCTTCAAATAAACCGTTCCTCTGCAGATGATCAGTTAGCTGTTTTACAACTACTCTTTCCTACCCTAACCCTCTAAAGTGTATATAGACGCCATAGGTGTCCTTTGAGGAGTTCCTGATGAATATAAAGCACGAAATCAAATTGCAGCAGGATTTACATCATGGCTTCCATTCTTTGGACATGTGATAGAAAACAGCAAAAACACGGAGTCGATAAATTACATCTATTACAACCAGCAGAGATTTGCAAATTTCACTAGAGATGCACTGAAGGCTTTAGGAGAACAAATGCATGCAACTAGTCTCATGACATGGCAAAATAGAATGGCATTTGACATGGTGTTAGCAGAGAAAAAAGACCCCTTTTTTCTCTGTGTGATGTTTGGTGAGGCATGTTGTACATTCATTCCTAACAATACTGCAGCTGATGGCTCTTTTGCAGAAGCACTCACTAAATTAGAAACATTGGCTTATGACCTTAAAGAAAATGCAGGCACAGAAAGTTCTATGTTTGAGTGGTTTGACAGAACTTTTGGTAAATAGAAAGATTTGTTATTGTCACTTGTGACAGGAATCATTGGAGCTTTAGCTCTCGTATCACTGTGTGGATTCTGTGTCATCCCCTGCATCAGAAGCCTGATTGTTAGAACCATTGATAAATCTGTCTCACACCAAATGGCTTCCTTACATGAGCAACAGCCCCTAATGGGAGAACGGCTGGAACTGAACCTGGTACCTAACTGGATGCCTCCCTATGATGATTATGACGATGCAGAGACTGTTGACTATGAGCAAGTTGATGTGTAAATTTTAAATTCTCTTTACAGGTATGATCATTATAGTGCCAATGTTTCATTCAACAGCTAAGGCTATTTCACCTTCCAATTTATGATGTGTTTACTTAAACCTCAGGTGTGTAAGCACGGATGCTTTATGGAAGTTTTTTTTGTCTTATGTTTTCTATTATCATTATTATTACAAACACATTTTATAAGATGAATAAAAATAATCAAAAGGGTGGAAATGTAATGGAAAAATTTTTTTTGAACCCAAATAACCTCTGTGTACTTCTTTGGTATGCAATTGTAATTTTCTAGCACAAAGATCGAGTGTGTGGAGATGAGAAAACAACTTGACTGTATGCTGTGTCCAAGGCCATGGCGCACTTGTTATCATGCAGGTGCTACATGGTGGTGGGAAACTTGAACATGGCTAGTGGAACAAGATTGTATCAACACAATAGTATAAAGGAATGGGTGTTATTCTGTCCTTTGGTCGATGCTGGTGTGACGGCTGTTCGTGCTGTATCGATCCCTTTGCAAAGGTTAATTCTTTACTTTCAATAAATCATCAGAAAATCAGTTTGGTTTCAGAGCTCAACTTATTTTTTCCACCACAATTTGGTAGGCAAAAAACAAACTTAGTTCACTTTTTTATACCCAAATTTGAGTTCTCTGAGAAGTCAGAAACAAATCAAGCATAATAAGCAAAGTAAAGAACTAATCTGGTACTGTTTTTTTTCAGGGATTTTTTTTTTTTTTGTAAAAACAATAGATTTGAAAATTAATTGATAATAACAATAATTATACAACGATATTTTAGCATTAAAAATATAATTTCCAGCTTGTGAATACTGCTAGATTAACCATTACAGAAAAATAAAAATATATTTAGTTAATTTTTAATACTATGTATTATACTTGTTAATACTAAGTTGGGTGCTCATGGCACAACTGTTCCCTCAATTTTAACTGCATCTCATACACCTCATACATTCACAAACATAAATAAATACACTTATCAAATCACTTACAAGTTGGGGGAGTTGGGTGGGTTGGACATCCACCACCCCAATTTCCTACAGTTGGGGAGGGGGGGGAGGGTCGGTTTGCTGCTTCAGGGGCCAAGCTGGTGGCGTCCTGGGTTCTCTGTTTGCCTTTGGATGGTGTCCATTCGCCCCAGCTTCAGAGGGTGGATGGGTGTATTTGGGTGGCCAAATGCATGTAGGTGTGTGTGTGTGTATGTGTGCATCTGTGCTTTGGCCTCTTTGCTGTGTGTGTGTGTGTGTGTGTGGTGGTGCTGGGGCCTCTGCTGGGTGTCAGGTGATTCTCAGGCGCCTGGGGTCTGGGGCCGGCCTCTGGTGAGGGCTGGTTTCCCATTGCCTCGGGTTCTCTGGGGCATTCAGATCACAATTCTGCCTGCCAAATCTGCCAAACAAGACAGGCTAAAAAATAAAAATCTATCAGTCTATCTGTTTATATATACATATATATTTATAAAAAAAAAAAAATCCCACCTCGCCCCTACGGGCGGTCTATTTTGCCCTCCAAGCTCGGGTCCTCTACCAGAGGCCTGGGAGCTTGAGGGTCCTGCGCAGTATCTTAGCTGTTCCCAGTATTGCACTCTTCTGGACAGAGATCTCAGATGTTGTTCCAGGAATCTGCTGGAGCCACTCTCCCAGTTTGGGGGGGGTCACTGCCCCGAGTGTTCCGATTACCACAGGGACCACTGTTACCTTCATCTTCCACATCCTTTCCAGCTCCTCTCTGAGCCCTTGGTGTTTGTCGAGCTTCTCGTGTTCCTTCTTATTGATGTTCCCGTCACTTGTTATTGCAACATCTATCACCACAACTTTCTTCCTTTGTTTGTCCACCACTACGATGTCTGGTTGGTTAGCCACCACAAGCTGGTCTGTCTGTATCTGGAAGTCCCACAGGATCTTAGCTCTGTTGTTCTCAACCACGCTTGGGGGCGTGTCCCATTTTGACTTCGGGACTTCCAGGTCGCTGTCAGTGTGGATGTTGGGTTTCAAAGAATCCATAGGTCCCACATCCTCTTCATGTAATCCCTCTCGCTGAGATTACACATATAGTAGCATTCCAACAGTTCCCGGTTCTCATCTCGTGTCCACTTATGCCGTAACCTTCTACTTCCAGTAGCCCACTTATCGTCAGAAAGTGGCTACTGGATATATATATATATATATATATATATATATATATATATATATATATATATATATATATATATATATATATTACATTGGGTGTTGGGTATGGAATGCCATTTAGGAAATTATTATATATATAAAAATAAGAGTCTGAATATATTGAATGAAAACTGACGTCACGGAAGCTCTTGCGCCATCTAGTGTTTTCGTTACGTAAAGCACATAATGTCGCTACAAGAAATGACACTATGAGTCAATCTGCAGGGAATTTAGTGGCAGAAATCCTAAATAATGAGTAGCTAATTAACACCCTGGCAAATGCATGAACTGGCCAACATAATGCTAGCAGCAGTGTTCCTAATCATACTACTGATGAAGAGTTTTATTCAGTGAATCTCTCAGGTCAGACAGCTCCTGCGTATCAAGCTAACAATAAGCAGAACATGCCTTCCACATCCACATCTCAGATTCTAGACAGGGCCTGTTGTTGTGGAGGGTGCCTGTGCATGTTCTGCGTAATGTTAGCTTGCATGCAGGAGCTGTCTGACCTGAGAGGTTCGCTGCATTTGGTCTTCGACGATGAAACAGTGAAGATGAACTGCAGATTGACTCATAGTGCCGCTTCTTGTAGCGACATTATGCGCTTTACGTAACGAAAACACTAGATGGCGCTTCCGTGACCACAGCTTTCATTCAATATATTCAGACTTTCATTCAATATATTCAGACTTTCATTTAATATATTCAAGTTTCATTCAATATATTCAGACATCATTCAATATATTCAGACATCATTCAATATATTCAAACATCATTCCATATATTCAGACTTTCATTCAATATATTCAGACTTTCATTCAATATATTCAGACATCATTCAATATATTCAAACATCATTCCATATATTCAGACTTTCATTCAATATATTCAGACATGATTACATATATTCAGACATGATTCCATATATTCAGACATGATTCCATATATTCAGACTTTCATTCAATATATTCAGACTTTCATTCAATATATTCAGACATGATTCCATATATTCAGACTTTCATTCAATATATTCAGACTTTCATTCAAAATATTCAGGTTTCATTCTATATATTCAAACATCATTCCATATATTCAGACTTTCATTCAATATATTCAGACATGATTCCATATATTCAGACTTTCATTCAATATATTCAGACATGATTCCATATATTCAGACTTTCATTCAATATATTCAGACTTTCATTTTAATATATATATATATAATATTTCCTAAACGGCATTCCACAATATATATATATATATATGTATATATATACATATACACATATATATACATATACATACACATATATATACATATACATACACATATATATACATATACATACACATATATATATATATATATATATATATATATATATATATATATATATATATATATATATATATATATATAACCTCAAGGTTATGTAAGGACTATCTGACCAAGAAAGAGTGTGATGGAGTGTTGTGTCAAATATCCTGGCCTCCACATTTACTTGCTCTAAACTCACTTGAGATGGGTTGGGATGAGTTGGACCACGTAGTCAAGACGAAGCAGCCAACAATCCTCAGCACCTCTGGGAACTCCTTTAAGACTGTTGGAAAACCATTTCAGGTGATGACCTCATGAAGATGATTGAGATAATGGCAAGAGTGTGCACTGTAATCAAAGCAAAAGGTCCCTACTTAGACTTTTATGTTTATTACATGATTCCTTATGTGTTCCTTTATAGTCTGAATGATTTTAGTATTGATTTACAATGTAGGAAAAAAAAAGAATAATTAAAAACACTGAATGAGAAGTTGTCCAAACATGTCATTGGTACTGTCCAAATGTAGTTTTTGTAACTTTAGGCCTGCATTACAGACATGACAACAGGTCTTAATAATGTTCGTGATTTTAATAATATTTGGCTGTTATTGTAGCTAAACATTTGTGTGTCCATAAATGAATCGTCATGTGTGGAGATTTGTGCATGTATAAGTGAGTCTGTCCATAACTGAATCCACATGTGTGCATCACGATCTGTGTAAAGATTTGTGTGTGGCAAAACATTTGTGTGTTCGTAACCGAATCCACATGTGTATCGCCATCTGTATTTTGATCTGCGTGTCTGTGTTCAGATCCATGTCTGTAATCAGATTTGTAAATGTGCAAATAAATCTGCAGAGCAGATATTAATGGTTGAAAAGTCTTAAAGTTTTACTCGAGTCACTAAAAATACACACAAATCGTCAATTACGAGTCACCCAGCTTTACAACTGGCTCTCCTTACACACATGACTTTGTGAAGAAATTTGTCTGTAATTGAGGGTTCATTCACCCTCAGTTCAGGTTCACAGACGGGTTGTGTTCAGGTCTGCTGGGACTTTGCCTCAGTAACTATATGCCATATACTGACAGGCGATCTGACAGGCCCACCAGCTCACCAGACCAGGTGTCAAATGGCAGATTTACAAGGGCAGAGAACATGGCTTCTGTAAGTACATGGCCTCATTTACTTATGAAAACATGCAAAACAGCAGTAATCCTGTTAAGTTAAACATTACAGCTCAGCAAATAAAATTTTTTCCAGCTTGGGCTTCACTGAGAAGGCTCTGCCAAGTTGTACTAGCAAGCTAACAGTATTATTTTGAAGTAGCTGATAATGATGGCTACAAACGACTCAGTGGAGGCAACAGATTACCAGCTCTAAATATTGTAGACTGATGGGTGTGAAAGTCACAGTGATTAACCTGAAGTTTTGAATTTCCTATGAACCCTACTTGGTGTAGTTTTGCTTAACAAGAAGTCACAAATTTTGTCATGCAGTTATAACAAACTCAAAATGTGATCAGTTACGGCACATTGTCCACATGCCTGCATGGCACTGTCTACTTTACTTTAAGTACTTTAACTTTGAGGTCCAAAGATTAGGAAAAATCACCAAGAAGTTTTTTTTGTCTTGTTTTTTTACCTGGTATGCCTGACCAGATCAACTGTCCATACCCTCAAAATTGCTCTGCCTTTATGTTACCCATTGCATTTTCAGGATTGAAAGATTTTGTAGAAGAAATTTGTCACTGCCATGTAGACATCTCTCCAGTGTTCTCCACACATTAGAGGATGAGAGATATCTGGGACAACCATCCATTGAAATCCAAGCAGAACTTGACACCCAAACAAAATTGGACAAATGCAGTCTCCAATTCCTGATTCTGTCTTCAGTGTATGTAACATGCCACAGATTTTGTTATGCTGTACTTAACACCTACCACAAATTGGTAAACCTATAGTTATTATTGTTAAAGAATTTGCCATTGACATTAATATCCATACCTTTGTTACTTGCCAGTCATGTCAACATGATACTACTTGGAAATAATACTATTTGCAAAATATAGTTTCAGATATAACAGTAACCTTTATTTTGGTAAGAATTCCACATACCAGACATTGAGTGTAAGTCCAGTGGACTAACTGTGGACTGCAGTTCTGGCATCAGCATTCCTGTCATTGAGAGTCCTCTGGATGAACAGGAGATGGATCATCTGAAAAGATCAGTTGATCCAATTGCTCCATCTTCATGTCATGGGGTGGATGTGTATCACAATCAAATGTGTGCAGAGGACCATGAACTCCAGATGAATTTACTTGATATGTATAGCACATCGTGACCTTGACCTTGTAAAGTAATTTTTCAGAAAACACACAAAAAATGAACAAAACATTGAAAACTAGATGATTTAGGCAAAGTGAAACTTTAATTTGAAAATGAATTAGGCCATTATTTTAAGAAGGTCATGGCATGCAAAATGAGCTTTGTTCACGATATTGTCTGCCTTCAGACTCAACCAAGCAAATCTTAATTGTACTTGTCCTGCTTCATTCATGATTTATTTATTTTTTTGTATATAAGTTTGTACTACAGCAAAAAGTTGATACTTCAAATAAACTTGAATGTGAATGGTGTTCTTGTCTAGTTTCTGTTTGCCATTTTTATGTCAAAGCTTCATGTATTAGAATTAATACTGCCTGAGTTTAGGGCTATTTGCAAGTTCAAAAGTACTCATATTAAAGAGTACATGTAACACCTTAAAGTGCAGATCAAGTCACTCATTTTTCCTGCTTTTACATTTGTAATCAGTACTGGGGATATTAGAAAAACAGAAAAAAGGCAAATCTTGATTGGTATTGCATATCAGAGTCCAAACCATTATGTCTGCCTGATGTAATCTCTGAAAGTCCTCTATTGTTACCAGTGGTATATTACATATAGAGGCTTGCCACAGTGTCCAAACTGACAAGTGTCTTTATAATAAAAGGGAGCTTGAACAGAGAGGATGATTGAGAGTTCATGTGAATCATACATATGTTTATTGGAACTGATCAAAAATACCAGCCAGAGTATAGTACACATAAGTTTACTGGTCCAGTTTAACAAATCAAAATGTATTTAAAGTAAAAGGAACCGTCACCTCCCTATGAAAACATTTGGAAGGAATAAAAAAACACAAGGGGACAAACTTAATGAAAACGAGAGTTGTTGTAAACTGCTAAAATCCTCTAAAAAGGAGCGCGTCCAGAGAAACACTTCAGATAGAACATTACAAATCCAGAGACTCTTCCATGTTTTTCTTTTTAGCCTTTAAACAAGACCAAACCCTGTGTCACAGGTAGTAATGACAGCAAACAAGTCTGATTCAAAGTCTTGAAGAGATGTATAGTGGTCAGACAACTTTATGGTCTCAAAACACATCATGGCTCTGGGCAGACGGCCACTTGCCACCCTCACAATCAGCTCTTTGGGTGGGACCTGCCTGCCAACCCAGAACCACAGAAGATTCTTCAGATGCTCTGAAGAATCTGTTTGGAAAGGGGGTGATTGAAGACATTTATACGCATGCATCACACTTAAGCTTTAGTATAATGAAAAAAAAAACAAAAAAAAAAAAACAACCTCAAAGGCACTAGTGGGCATAAAAATAAAATAAACAGGGGGAAAAAATTATATAAAACAATAAATAAATAACGTGAACATGCCATATTCAATATAAGTCCTGAAGTAAGCTGTGACTCGGCCTCAGCAGGAACGTCATCTTCGTCATCATCACACTCTAAATCGGGACACAGAGTAGGCCATCTGATATGTGGAAGAATCATCTGTAAAGACAGAGACAGGTCTCAGGACATAGTTATTTGAGGGTATGGCAAGTGAAGGAGGTATTTCTTCAGATCAATAATTCACACACTAAAAAAGATCTTACCTGTGGTGTAATAATACAGCTTCTTTTTTGCAAGGGAAAAGTAGATAGAAGACAGAAGTGGCCAGATTCCCATCTCCTTCAGTCCTTTTCTTAACTGCTGCACTTGTTTTGCTAACCACTCAAGAACCTATGTAAAACAGCAGTTTTCATCAATGACAAGCCATGTAAAACTGAAAATAAGCTTCAAAACACAACAAATAAACTTACCGCATGAGGGCGCGTCTTGTCATAGAGCCACTTCATGTTCTTCGGAGTACTGAGTGGAAGGTCCCATGCCATGTACGGATTTACAAGACAATCATACTGTTCATCTCCAAGCTCAGAGGTCTCTGTCAACTTCAGGTCAAATGAAAGGAAAGTAAGCCATGTAGGTCACATTGGATTTTTAGAGTAGACCAACATTAATTTCAAAAGTGTACATATTCTTTAGTAATTGTTGACTACACAAAACTAAACTTCAAGCTCTTCAAGCTTGAAAAAATCCATTCAAAAAAGCCTGTAGAGCTAAAGACGGATAATGGTTCTAGTAATATTGGAATGTCTAAGAAGGGCTCCAAACATTCCTAGCTTTTACTTTGAAACAAACAATATTTATCTATAAAACAGATGATGCAAAGCAAACCAACTGGATTGTTTCACATATATGCAAGTCAGGACAGTCTTCACCTGTGACAGTGTCAGTGGAACCACCACACAGAACGTATCTTATGGCTGGGCTTAGACCAGGGAAAGCAGGACCAGCATACAAGAAGAAGTGCCCCATCATTCGCCTAGCCATCAGAAAAAGCTCACTCTACACCATCACAGCAGAGTTGGCAAGTGGTCAGGTTGATCTTCAAAAATCTTTTTGATTACACCAAGAACATACTTATTAAATCTCAGAAGTATGACGACATTATTCTCCTTATTTTGAACAAAATGTTCATAGTTATAATTTAAAAAACACATATTACTGTGGTGTAAGCACTCACCAAGATTAAGGTGGAATCCATGTTCTTAGCTTCAGGATCAGTGTTGACATAACATGATGGTTAATATCCAGACCTAAAGGAGTATCACCTACCGAAAAGACAGAGGCATCTTAACACAATACAACTATACCCCATATTTGGACAAATTAAAAAAGACATCCAAAGACAGCTATTACAACAAGTTACTCTATTCTTTTTGACACACAGAAGAAAAAATGCACCTTTAAGCCTGTGTGACCGTGGCGAAGCCCACTGCCCCATTTACAGCCACAGGGTGGCTGTAGCTCAGTAGGTAGAGCAGGTCACCTACTGATCCGAAGATCAGCGGCTCGATTCCTGGCTACTCCAGGCTACATGCCAATGTATCCTTGGGCAAGATACTTAACCCCAAGTTGCTCTCCGACCGTCCCGTCGGAGTGTGAATGTGTGTGAATGTTAGCTTAGTAGCACTTAGCACTTAGCTTAGTAAAACATGGAAGTGCTTGTATGAATGGGTGTGTATGGGTAAATGTAAAACGTGTTGTATAAGCGCTTTGAGTGCTCTGACTGAGTAGAAAAGCGCTATATAAGAGCTAGTCCATTTACCATTTATAAAAGGTCACATATGACCTTTCCTGTTCTTCCAGGTCTTTCCTCAAGTCCACTGTGAAACAATTTTCTTCTGAACCATCATTATTGTGCAGCACCTCTTGTGTCAAAAGCCAAACAGCTCTTTTGGGATCAGTGATGGTCCTCCACTTTGATATGGCAAAAATGAAATATTTTGTTTGTAGTCTGTAAACTTTAGCTTTACAACAAATCAGAAGCAAATGACAGCACGAGTGCACACATAGGAGTATGCTGAGACAGTGAGACATGTAAGGTTTGCGATTTAGGAATTACAAAACAAAACAAAATCAATCTCACCTTCCGCTGATGTACCTGCTGATGTATTTGCTATTGTACTTTGAAGAAGTGTAGTTGCTGCATCATGGGCATCAGGCGGAGTGCTGCAGCAGAAGAAAAGCATGGATTATCCAGACATCATAGTGCTACTCAACATCTTTACAAGTCGCTATGTGAGGAATACCTGTCTCCACAGAAACTTGCATGAATCTCCAGACTGTGTAAAAGATACAGCTGGCAACAGATGGGGCAGGAAACCATGGGAGACAGAACAGCTGTGAAACATGCATTCATCTGACCAAAAAAAAAAAAAGAAAACAAAAATGAATGATAAGCAAAAATACAAAAACACTTTAAACATGGTATGTGCCCGAGTATGACACTCAGTAACACAAGATTACAAGTGATCAAGTTACATACTAACACATACAAAGAAAAAAAATACATTGATGACAACAACTCAAATACATAAAGCAATGGAGAAAGGAAGATCAGGTATCCTAATGCTGCTCATCTTTTTGCACCCAACTGCCAAATCACACACATACAGAACCAGGTCAGTACCCCACTGACTGAACTGCTGCTAAACTGTTGCCTCTTCCTAGGTTTGCATCTTGTGCAAATTGCAGTTTTAGTTATAGTTTGTATATTTTATTGTGTGTTGGTGTGTTTATTTTGGTATAATTGAGTGCACAGTGGGATAACTTTTCTTGAGTAGAGCACCAACATTGTTTTGTACCACATACAAACATCTATTCTTCTTGACAAACAGACAAACAGGAAAAAAAAGAGAGAGAGAACTCCTTATGTCTTCAGTTAACGTGGACTTTGGGACAACTGTAGTGTCATCACTGTCAGCTGATGAGTTGCACACAGAGACAAGCTCAACATCTGAATTGGAGTCTTGGTCCTGCAAATGAAAAATGAAAGAAAGAGTTACTTAATGTAATCTTGAGAGCCCATTCATGGAGTTATCAGCTAATTAACTCCATTAAGGAAAAAAAAAACAAACAAAACAAAACAAAAAACTTACTCCTGTGTCTTTGATGCCATTAGTGCAAGTATACACATGAATGGCCAGATGTAATGGTATTGTCTCGTGACAATTTTCACAGGTTGCTTTTGGCATTTTAGCAAATTCTGAGGCATTTTTGCCAAGAGGGGTAACAGTTAATTCACCTTGTAATGGGACTATGTACAGCATGTTTTCCCACCATTTGATGCCCTTTTTAGTTGCGAGGTAGTGTAGCCTTCCACCTGTGGGCTATCAATTGTCAGCCGCATTTTGTCCGCTCCCCCTGAAACATCCAAAGAAAATATTTCAAACTGACACCATAAGCTTGTAAGACTAAATTTCAACATCAGCGTGATTGCACAAAAATTAGCTTTTACATTTTTACACTTGTAAAAAAAGACTACAAAAAATCAAAACACCAGACAGAAAAAAGAAACCACACAAACTACACTTAATGCTACGCATTCATTTAGTGGCTGCGTTTACCTGCAGCCTTGTAAAACATCCAGGAGCCCTTCAGACCTTGAAATTTCGGGTACTTGCGGTTCATTATTTCAGAGATTTACAAAAAGACAGTAACATGGCAGGTGATTCTTGAATGTGGCCAAAAGATGTGGTCTGTCACATCCAGCAGTACAGGATTTAGGAAAGACTGTATGCAGACTCATGAGTAATATTCTGCTCAGTGATGGTTCAGCATGAAACAGTACTGCACCTGACCTGATTGTGAGCAGCATCTTCCGACAGTGACACCATTGTCTTGCCTAGCCCTGTCTGGCAAAGCTTCAACTGTTCATCTCCTTTTGGAGTCACACTTGCTGGAGAGGAAAGCACATAAAACTGCAAACAATGCACTTTGCAAAGAACTGTTCATGGTTGATTTGTGAACCTCCTCTTCCCCCTAAAAAAAACCCTGGAAAATATCTGTAACCTTCATGTGATTACACAGAGTCACTGATTGCTCAACATAGCAATTAATTAAATTAATTCAAACATTTGGACAAAGGTTTTCTAACAACCTACGGTGTATTACTCTTGTATTACTCTTTTCTCTGTAGCTGTGTCTGATTCACTGGAACTACAAATTCACACAAATGCAAAATATGAAACTACCTTTGCATTTTTGATTGCAGCATTGAGGTAGCTGTGACAGTTTGAGGACAGCAGCTGTTCTTGGTGGAGGTCTGAATTCAGCAGTTGCTCTTGGTGTGGGCTCAGTAGATGCCCTCACTACTGCCTCCATTAAGATTTTCTTGGATGAGTGTGATCAAATTCCTGGCCACAGACTCCACAATGTCATATGGCGCTTGGTTCTTTCAAAGGGATGGCACCTAGCCACTGGTACAGATGTGGATTAAACCTGGGTCAAAATCAGATCCCAAGAGGTTGAAGCCTTTACTCTCCACATCAACTCAGTAGTTAAATACCTACGTTTTACCAGGACGATAATGGGTTACAATTCCTGGACTGTGCAGTAGTGTTGTAGCACTCGAGATGGGCTTTGTGATGGTTTTGGTCTTGTCATGGACTCGGACATTGCGGACTCGGGATTTTATTTCAAGACCAGTCAAGACCACAGCTCTGGAAATATCACAAAATTGCCAGAATATTGTCCAATTTATTTGTTAACATCTTTGCTTTTATTGGATGCAAAACGTACTGATTCAAATCCAACAAAGATTGCGCTCCTCTGCCTCTCACCTCGCAGACTCCGCCCCGGCTAGGTCGCTGCTATTATCGCTGCTTACGCCTGTATCATTTCACCGCAGTTTGCAATCTACCACAGAGCACAGACAGTTTCATTCACAATGTGCACGTTTGATCTCACTATGGTCACGCGTGTGCTGCATAAATCGAAATAACAACCGGCATGAACACGAAGAGAAGTAAGAGGGAAAATGAAGATCAAAGGAAAATTTCAGGCTTCCGATTAAACAAAAAAATCCCAGCATGAAAGGTAAATACCAACCTTCATGTATTTGATACACAAACTAAAAATTTAATGCAAGTTTTAGGGCTGCAACAATTCTTGGAGTAATGAAATTTGATTATTAAAAATCGTCGACACAAATTTGTTGCTTTGATGTTTCGTTTCAACTCTGCAGCTCAGGTGTCTCCGTGTAAGCGAAGCATTTCCTCCACATTAGTTCTTCATCGCTGTAACAGATTTCTGTCATTTGGAAAAGAACAAAAAAAAAAATCAAAAAAGACCCTTTAACACGAGTGGATCGCTGAGATGTTTTTTCACGCCCCTACTTCTCTTCTCTGTGCTGTGAGTGCGCATGTTTGAATGTGCACGCGTGTTGTGCAGAGGATGTCAGCTGTTATTTTTTCTTTACGTCAGCTGTAGCCACCAGAACAGCCCTATAACCACAGTGTACTGGCGAAAGGGGGGCTGCCATTAGCACTAGCAATCGTTCGGTGCCCCCCTACCCCACCCCCTTCAGTACAGAGGGGATCCGTCAAAATGTTTTTATCAACCACCTGATCAGCAACATGAAGAACAGAGAACTTTGTAGCTGCTCCATCCACCCTGTTTGTTTCACACAGAGAAACATCTGCAGTACGGAAGTTAAAATATGCTGATGAATTGTTAAAATAAAAAATTATTTCTTATCCAATTACTTGATTAATTGACGGAGTAATCAATTGAATACTTGATTACTAAAATAATTGATAGTTGCAGCCCTACTTGTATTCAGAAAGCCATAGTCAAACATTAGCTTTCAGCACCAGTAGAGCTATGACAGCCTTCAAGAGTAAAATAACTACAGTTCCCAGCAAGATGATGTCACTTCCTATTGTTGCATTAAAAACGTGATAGTTTATGCTCACAACATGGTGGCTGATATTCAAATGTAGGAAATGCTTTTAGCAGCTGAGGAATCTGGATTATGTTTTTGTTGTGTATGTTTTTTATGTGATTTCTGCAAACACAGTGGAAGGAAACGGCACTCTGGGACACATTAAATGCTTGACATATAAATGTAACTTTTCTGGATTATATGCAAAAATTATCATTCTATCGATAAAGTCTGATTTAGAGTTCTGCATTCGCCCTTTGTGTATAACTGAAAATCCTCTCTGAACCAAACCTGACATGCACCTCGAGAAATGTAACTACACGTCCAAAAAACTGATTACTGCTTTCTGGTTACATCTTAGGCCCCATCACTCAGTTAACAAGTGGGAGCGGCATTTAGCGGTTAGCATTAACTTACTAATTAGCATTAGCGTTAGCGCTGGGGTGAGAAATATTTCTTGCTAGAACCCTGAAGTTACCATGGCCACCACCAATGGTAACGGCAGAGAAGTAAGTAAGTTGTTTCTCCGCCATTAGTACATTGAGCTAGTGGTGGGCAGATCAATCCTAATATTGATAATATGGATGCCAACGTTGGTATTGGTATTGATCAATATCAGTGTAATGAGATTGATACTTTGGCTTCAGTTTCTCTCCTGTATGCAGTGCTGCGGTTTCATCAAAGATGTGAGCTGACTGTCTAAGTGTCGCTCCTGTCACAGCACAGAGCACTTTGCTCCTCCCCTCCCCACAGTGTTTTGTTATACTGGCATGTGACACATAACATTTTATTTGGGAAAAAAAAAGGATTTTGTTATGAAACATTTAAATCAAATTTAAATTTAAATTTGTAGAAAATTAATGAATGAAGGGACATTTTTTATTAATTTTTTTAATTATACTTTCTGAACGATCTACCTGGAAAAAATGTTTGAATTTGTTCTTGGGTGATGATTTTGTACGCTTAATTTATGAGAAAAAAAAATTCCAGACATCAATATATGGGGAAAATTGTTTTGTTAATGTTCTATTGTTTCAGAACAATAACTTTTATTTTGATAAAGTATTTTCTACTTACATATAAACTTTGCCCAATTCTATCCTGGGTTTTAACTAATTAATGATCCAAAGGAAAAAAATGTCAAACCAGTTAAACTTCATGGAAATTCTTCATAATTATTAAAAAGTATTTGTATCGGTGATAATGGCCCTGTGTTTAATATCAGGATGATTTTATAGGAATGTGGATCTTTCAGATCAATTTGAGAAGTGATTTTGATCATGTTTCACATTTTATTGGGTCATGTAGCGTCAGGCACTGGTCTTGGTCTTGTCTCGGTCTCGCCCTCCCTCGGTCTTGGTCTTGACTGGTCTTGGACCCTAAAAGTCTTGGTCTTGTCTCGGTCTCGGGTTAGGTGGTCTTGACTACAACACTACTGTGCAGTGCTTATTGAGGAAGACTGAAGCCTTACCACTGAAGTCTAAGTGGTAAATGGACTAGTTCACATGCATTCATACTCCGAAGATTGCATTGGAGAGCAACTTGGGATTCAGTATCTTGCCCAGGGATACTTCGGTACACAGCCCAGAGCTGTCAGGAATTGAACTGCCAATGTTCCAATTACTAGGTGATCTGCTCTACCTCCTGAGCCACAGCCACCCCACAGGAAGTGCACAGACACACGAACCAGTACCTTTGACTCTGACCACCCACTGGAACACAATCTTGGGGTGTACTGTAGTGCCATCTGTCATGGTCCTGGGTCTCTGACCCAATGGTTTTCTATTAATGGACTACTGAAGTTTATTTTTTTCCTTTTGTCAGTCCTTGCTTCAGTTTCTTGTCTTTTATTTCAGTTTAAGAATGTTTAATCATGTTCTTAGTTATAGTGTTTAGTTTAGTTCTCCCTCTGCATCTGTGTCATTTCCTCCTGTGTGCTGTACAGTGATCCCTCACCTATTACAGGAGTTACCCCCCACGCGCGATAGGTGAAAATCTGTGAAGTTGTGGTGTCATATTTATTTTATTATTTATATATATTTTAGGGCTTTATAAACCCTTCCCACACTCCTTTAAACCTTTCCCACTCTCTTACTACAACTTGACGGGACTAACTGTCGCATCTGCCAGACGTCACTCCCCGAGACGCAAGAAGAAAGCAAAAATATATCTTTGTACGGAGGAAAATGACAAAAATAGTAAGGGACAGTGACTTGGATAAGTAACTTTAATCTGATTACTGGACTGCAAATAGTAACGTGTTAGATTACTCGTTACCGAGAAGATGGCGCAAGATGCAAGATGGCGCCGGTGAGGTCAGCAGCCGTCGTACCTGCTCCTACGCTTTGTTTGTATATATTAGGTTTAGCTCTAATTTTGGACTTTATAATTCCGCCTGCTCTGTGTCATATCACGTATGACAGACAGACTCTTTTTAATATCAGAATACAGCACTCTGGCTGTATTCTGACACCTTTTTCTCCCGACCCGACTTGGCCTCGGGAGATACTGCGTTTCCAGTGGGCCAGCTCAAACAAAGGACCCAGGTCACGGACAAGGCCCCGAGGGAAAAGAGCCGGCGTAAGAGAGAGGCTGAGGCGCAGAGCGCACCAAACGCCACTGCCGAGCATCCTGTTGGCTAATGTCCAGTCACTGGATAACAAGCTGGACGAACTCAGGGCCAGGATACAGTTTCAGAGGGACATAAGGGACTGCAACATCATCTGTCTCACGGAGACATGGCTGACTCCCCTCATACCGGACCACGCTGTACAGCCGTCGGAGTTCTTCAGTGTTCATCGCACGGACAGAACGAGTGAGTCTGGAAAATCAAGAGAAGGAGGTGTGTGCCTAATGATTAATAACAACTGGTGTGACAGTAGGAATGTTGTCCTTCTGAAACAATCATGTTCACCTAACCTGGAGCTCCTAACCCTGAAATGCCGTCCCCACTACCTGCCCCGCGAGTTTACGTCGGTCATCTTCAGCGCCGTCTATATTCCACCTCAGGCGGACACAAACACTGCACTATCCGAGCTACATGAGGCTATTTCCACCTATCAGGCTAACCAGCGTGATGCGGCTCTCATCGTAGCCGGGGACTTTAACAGTGCAAACTTGAAAAAGGTGATACCGGAGTTGATTCAACACATCGACTGCCCCACCAGAGGAGAGAGGACCCTAGACCACTGCTATTCTCCATTCAAAGATGGCTACAAAGCAAAGCCTCTTCCGCCTTTTGGGAAGTCTGACCACACCTCTGTACTTCTCATGCCGAAATACAAACAACGGCTCAGGCAGGAACCCCCTGCTGTGAGAGAAGTGACACGGTGGTCTGATCAAACAGAGGCCGCTCTGCAGGGTGCGTTGGATTCAACCGACTGGGACATGTTTCGCAGCAGCGCGGGCGGAGACATCGAGGAGTTTACGGAAACTGTTGTGGGATTTATTGGGAAAGTTGTTGAAGACACTTCACTTAGGAGGACCATCAGGACTTTTCCCAACCAGAAGCCGTGGGTGGATAAATCTGTCCGCGACGCCCTGAGGTCCCGCACCGTTGCCTACAACTCCGGCCTCGCCTCTGGGAACATGGAGGACTACAAGGTTGCATCATACAACGTCCGCAGAGCGGTGAAAGAGGCAAAACATCGCTACGGCCGCAGACTGGAACAGCAACTACAACAGTCTGACCCCAGGGGACTGTGGCAGGGACTACGCACCATCACGGACTACAAAGCACCACACACACACCCGGTGAGTGCCGACGCTTCTCTGGCTGATGAACTCAACATCTTCTTTGCGCGCTTTGAGTCGGGAAGCCGACAGCCCGCTGCGCTCCCGGCCGGAGGGGCGGAGACACTCACTGTGACGGAGCGCGACGTGAGGAGGGCGTTTAGACGTGTAAACACCAGGAAAGCGGCTGGACCAGACGGTATTAGTGGACGTGTCCTTAAGACCTGCGCTGACCAGCTGGCACCTGTGTTTACACTGATATTCAACCTCTCACTGAAACTGTGTGTGATTCCCACCTGCTTTAAAAAGTCCATCATAGTCCCTGTCCCAAAGAAACCACACCCCAGCAGCCCCAATGACTTCAGGCCCATAGCACTCACCTCTGTGGTGATGAAGTGTTTTGAGAGACTCATCAAGACATTCATCACCTCCTCACTGCCCACCACCCTCGACCCACTACAGTTTGCATACCGGCCAGACAGATCCACAGCTGACGCCATATCCTTCCTCCTCCACAAGACCCTTTCACACATAGACACTGGTAAGGGGAACTATGTGAGAGTGCTGTTTGTAGATTACAGCTCAGCATTCAACACCATAGTTCCCTCCAGGCTGGTCTCTAAGCTGCTGGACCTGGGCCTGGGCCCATCCCTGTGCAGGTGGGTTCACAGCTTCCTGACCAGCAGACCACAGGTGGTACGAGTGGGTCACCTCACCTCATCCTCCCTCACCCTCAACACTGGATCCCCCCAAGGCTGTGTGCTCAGCCCTCTGCTGTACTCACTGTACACCCATGACTGCGAGGCCACGTCAGAGTCCAACGTCATCATCAAGTTTGCTGACGACACTGCTGTTGTGGGACTAATCTCTCACAATGAGGAGACAGCCTACAGGAGAGAGGTCTCCCGCCTGGAGAACTGGTGCCAGGAGAACCACCTCCTGCTCAACGTCAGCAAAACAAAGGAACTGATCGTGGACTTCAGCAGGAAGCAGCAGAGGGACTACCATCCACTTGTCATCAGTGGTGCTGAGGTGGAAAGAGTGGACACCTTCAAATACCTGGGAGTGACCATCTCACAGGACCTGTCCTGGACTCATCACATAAACATCACTGTGAAGAAGGCCAGACAGCGTCTCTACCTCCTCAGGCGGCTGAGAGACTTCAAGCTCCCACTCAAGGTGCTCAGGAACTTTTACACCTGCACCATCGAGAGCATCATGCGTGGGAGCATCACCACCTGGATGGGAAACTGCACCAAGCAGGACTTCATGGCCCTAAAAAGGGTGGTTCGTTCAGCTGAACGGACCATCAGAACCACCCTCCCCAACCTGCAGGACATTTACACCAAGCAGTGCAGGCTGAGGGCCATGAAGATCCTAAAACAGCCCAGCCACCCTGGACACTCTCTCTTCTCCCTGCTCCCATCAGGCCGGCGTTACCGCTGCCTGAGGGCTAAGACTGAAAGGTTGAAGAAGAGTTTTTACCCACAAGCCATCCGTCTGCTCAACTCTGAGCCCTAACTGGACCATTATTGCACAGTGTAAATATTTTAATTTAAAAAGTGTGTATAGTGTATAGTATATAGAGTATAGTGTATAGTGTGAATTACTTTTTTCTATTTTTATTCTTCTTATTTATATGTGTGTATATAAGGTTGCAGGTACAAAATACATTTCACTGTGCATTGTACTGTGTATAACTGTGCATGTGACAAATAAACACTATCTTATCTTATTATCTTATCTTATCTTAAAAAGTAGTCAGATTAGAGTAACGCATTACTGACATCACTGCCGGTGACAATGGATGGAAGAACTGGTCTTTATTGTCTCTTCCTGTTGTGACGTTCCACACCAGTGCGACACCCTGGAAGCAAAACACTAGCTACTGGTAGATAGACCAGTCACTCCAGACTGTAAGACTAGACTGACTGACCTGTGTACCGCCTGGATTGATTACAAGAAAGCCTATGACTCAATGCTGGCATAGTATACAGGAACATCTGTGCTGAGTATGACCTGGAAGTCCCAAGGTCAAAATGGATGGTTGAGAATAACCGAGCAAAGATCCTGTGGGACTTCCAGATACAGACAGACAAACTGGTGAGAAGACAGTGGTTTCAAAAGCTGTGTTCTCAGAAAATGTTTCATATTCTTTTGTCTTGGACTCTATTGGACTCTATGAACTATTCCCCCCTGAGGTAAAGAAGGATATTCATTCAGCTGATGTGAGTGACGTGAGTGGCTAACTGACTCATGTGAGGAATAAAAGGAAGTCATGGCAGACAGACATCAAAGAGTGCAGGTGCTGGTCATAAATTAGAATATCCTGAAAAAGTTGATTTATTTCAGTAATTCTATTCAAAAAGTGTAACTTGTATATTATATTCATTCATTACACACAGACTGATATATTTCAAATGTTTGTTTCTTTAATTCATTCATTCATTCATTCATTCATTCATTCATTAATGTGCTTGGACACAGAGCTCTGTGAACTACCAGCCTCTTTAGCAATGACCTTTTGTGTCTTGCCTTCCTTGTGCGAGGTGTGAAAGGTCTTCTTTTGGACAACTGTCAAGTCAGCAGTCTTCCCCATGATTGTGTAGCCTACAGAACTAGACTGAGAGACCATTTAAAGGCCTTTGCAGGTGTTTGAGTTAATTAGCTGATTAGTGTGGCACCAGGTGTCTTCAATATTGAACCTTTTCCACAATATTATAATTTTCTGACATCCTGAATTTGGGGTTTTCATTAGTTGTCAGTTATAATCATCAAAATTAAAATAAATAAACATTTGAAATATATCAGTCTGTGTGTAATGAATGAATATAATATACACATTTACACAAACTGTCGCCTTGAGGCGACAGTTTGTTGTGATTTGGCGCTATATAAATAAAATTGAATTGAATTGAATTGAATTGAATTGAACATTTCACTTTTTGAATGGAATTACTGAAATAAATCAACTTTTTCATGATATTCTAATTTTACGACCAGCACCTGTAGTTATCCCTTTCCCTTGGCTTTTTGACTCCCTGCATGGGTTAATAAGGGATTCACCACATTGCACCTTCATCCACCTTTTCTGACTGCTGCCCATGCCAACTGCCCACCTCAGAGACTGTTGACATTTCCCAGCCTATGCCCTGTCGTTTCTGTATTTAGTCCTGGCACCCTTCCAGTCCAGTATAGCCGTGTTCATTATTTTCAGTCATTTAACAAATAAGCAACCTTTCAGTTCATTTTTTTCTGTTGAGTTCTGCATCAGCAACACCATGAGAGAATGACGCGAACATCACACGGACCTCACAGACTCAGGCCTGCATGGATGGCAGCAAGCCGTGCAAGGTTGCCAGCAGGAACTGGTGAGGTGGAAGCCGTGGCTTGCTCCAGAGTGTGAGCCACAATATCGGGGCACTCGTCTTGCCCTGGTAGGTCTTGAGCTTCAGCTGCAGTGGTTCCACAGCCACAGTCTTCAGCATCAGCTGCCCCATAGCCACAATTTTCAGTGTCAGACACAGAGGCTCCAGAGCCACAGTCCACGTCAGCTACAGCAGCTCCTCTTCAGTTGCCAGAGCTTGTACAGTGCCTTGCAAAAGTATTTGGCCCCCTTGAACTTTTCAACCTTTTGCCACATTTCAGGCTTCAAACATAAAGATATAAAATTTTAATTTTTTGTGAAGAATCAACAACAAGTGGGACACAATCGTGAAGTGGAATGAAATTTATTGGATTTGTCAAACTTTTTTAACAAATAAAAAACTGAAAAGTGGGGCGTGCCATATTATTCGGCCCCCTTGCATTAATACTTTGTAGTGCCACCTTTTGCTGCAATTACAGCTGCAAGTCTCTTGGGGTATGTCTCTATCAGTTTTGCACATCGAGAGACTGAAATTCTTGCCCATTCTTCCTTGCAAAACAGCTGGAGCTCAGTGAGGTTGGATGGAGAGCGTTTGTGAACAGCAGTCTTCAGCTCTTTCCACAGATTCTCGATTGGATTCAGGTCTGGACTTTGACTTGGCCGTTCCAACACCTGGATACGTTTATTTGTGAATCATTCCATTGTAGATTTGGCTTTATGTTTTGGATCATTGTCTTGTTGGAAGATAAATCACCGTCCCAGTCTCAGGTCTCTTGCAGACTCCAACAGGTTTTCTTCCAGAATGGTCCTGTATTTGGCCCCATCTATCTTCCCATCAATTTTGACCATCTTCCCTGTCCCTGCTGACGAAAAGCAGGCCCAAACCATGATGCTGCCACCACCATGTTTGACAGTGGGGATGGTGTGCTCAGGGTGATGAGCTGTGTTGCTTTTACGCCAAACATATCATTTTGCATCGTGGCCAAACAGTTGGATTTTGGTTTCATCTGACCAGAGCACCTTCTTTCACATGTTTGGTGTGTCTCCCAGGTGGCTTGTGGCAAACTTCAAACGAGACTTTTTATGGATATCTTTGAGAAATGGCTTTCTTCTTGCCACTCTTCCATAAAGGCCAGATTTGTGCAGTGTATGACTGATTGTTGTCCTATGGACAGACTCTCCCACCTCAGCTGTAGATCTCTGCAGTTCATCCAGAGTGATCATGGACCTCTTGGCTGCATCTCTGATCAGTCTTCTCCTTGTTTGAGATGAAAGTTTAGAGGGACGGCCGGGTCTTGGTAGATTTGCAATGGTCTGATACTCCTTCCATTTCAATGTGATTGCTTGCACAGTGCTCCTTGAGATGTTTAAAGCTTGGGAAATCTTTTTGTATCCAAATCCGGCTTTGAACTTCCCCACAACAGTATCTCAGACCTGCCTGGTGTGTTCCTTGGTCTTCATGATGCTCTCTGCACTTTGAACAGAACCCTGAGACTATCACAGAGCAGGTGCATTTATACGGAGACTTGATTACACACAGGTGGATTCTATTTATCATCATCAGTCATTTGGGACAACATTGGATCATTCAGAGATCCTCACTGAACTTCTGGAGTGAGTTTGCTGCACTGAAAGTAAAGGGGCCGAATAATATTGCACGCCCCACTTTTCAGTTTTTATTTGTTAAAAAAGTTTGACACATCCAATAAATTTCATTCCACTTCACGATTGTGTCCCACTTGTTGTTGATTCTTCACAAAAAATCAAAATTATATATCTTTATGTTTGAAGCCTGAAATGTGGCAAAAGGTTGTAAAGTTCAAGGGGGCCGAATACTTTCGCAAGGCACTGTAGCTTCTGAGTCTCCAGCATCTGTGCCTTCACTTCCACCTCTGCCAGAGTCCGCACCAGACTCTTCAGTGTAATAGCCTGCACCACAGCCTTCAGCGCTGCAGCAGCATGCACCACAGCCTTCTGTGCCGCAGAAACCTGCACCTGCACCTCGTCTGCCTTCACATCGCCACCAAAATCATACAAGCAATCCCCAGAGTAGCCCCACCTGTCCATGGAGATGGCTGTGTGGTTGCACTTCAGCCTGCGCATACTGAGTCCAGGCGTCCTGAGGGTCCCATTCAGTCCAAGTGTCCAGTGTCACGTCCGGAGCATGAAGGTCCCGCTTGGTCTGAGCCTCGTCCAGAATCACGGCCGGAGCCCGAGTGTCGTGCTCAGTCCGAGCGTCATCCAGTGCCACATCCAGAGGGGTCTGCTCACTCTGAGCATCCTGAGGCTCCTATTTCCAAGGTGTTCCATTGTGTCCTTCTTTGGCCACCTGCCAAGCCTCCTGGGATTCGCTGCTGTTGGGATTGTGGCCGGCCCCTTGTCTCGTCATGCTGCCGCCGCTTGAATTGCAACTGGCCTGCTGTCTTGTCTCGCCGCCACCATTGGATGTCCCTCTGAACTGCTTGGACTTTGCTGTTTGGTCCTTAAGCCCAGGAGCCCCCGCGGACTGTTTCACCTCTGTTGTGCCTTGTTCTGATGCCCAGCTTTGGATTTCTTTTTCCAGCTTATGCTGTCGCTTTTTGTTCTAGCCACTGTGTTTATTTTGGGGGTTTTTTATGTTGTCTTTTTTTTTTGTTTTTTGTGCTGTACCTAGGCTGCCTCCTGGACTGTTTTACTTCTGTGGCAGACACCCCCCCTGGCAAAAAAAAAAAAAAAGTCCTACGTATTGTTGTGCCTCTTCTACATTTTTTGTCTGTTTGTTTTGTTTTGGACTATTTGTCCTGTCCCTATGCTGCTGCCTTTTGTCCTGTCCCCCTGTGTTTTATTTATTTTTTTGTTTTTTGTTCTGTCCTGTCACTGTGGCTTGAGCAACCCCTGGAATGGTTGTTTTTTGACTCTGTTGCTGTTGTGAGTTTGTTTTGTTTTTGTCCCAGTGTGCAAAGTCAGTCACCACAGACGTCCAAACTACACGTGGCCTTAAGATTAGCTCAAGAACAGTGTCTAGAGTGCTTTGTGGAACAGGATTCCATGGCCTAGGAGCTGCATCCAAGTCAGGGCAATGCAAAATGTTGGATGCAGTGGTGTAAAACGTGCTGTCACTGGACTCTAGATCAGTGAAGACATGTTCTCTGGTACTGTCACGAATCATGAACTCTGTCTTGCAATCTGATGGCGGTTGCCAGAGAATAGAATTAGACTGCATTGTGCCAAGTGTAAAGTTTGGTGTAGAGGGGATCATGGTGTGGGGTCGTTTTTCAGGAGTTGGGCTCAGCCCCTTTGTTCCAATAAAAGGAACTCTTAATGATTCAGCATACCAAGACATTTTGGACAATTTTATGCTCCCGCTCCCAACTTTGTGGGAACGATTTGGGTATGGCCATTTTCTGTTTTAACATGACTACACACCAGTGCACAAAGCAACATCCATAAAGATATGGATGAATGAGTTTGTGTGGAAGAACTTGACAGGCCTACACAAAGTCCTCACCTCAGCCTGACAGACCATCTTTGGGATGAATTAGAATGGAGACTGTGAGTCAGGCCTGCCTCGACCATGTAAGACATCAATGTCTGACCTTACAAATGCATTTCTGGAAGACTCATCAAAAATTCCCTTAAACACACTCCTAAACCTTGTGGAAAGCCTTCCCAGAAGAGATAAGGTGTTACAGATGCAAAGGGTGATTCAACATCATATGGATTAAGAATGGGATGTTGCTCAGGTTCATATATGTGTCAAGGCAGACAAGCAGATACTTTAGGCAATATAGTGTATGATATTACAGTCAATATTAGACATTTAATTTCTTCATATTCTTCTAATATCATTGTTTTAGCTTTCTTTCTAAACTCTACTCTTCTGCTGCTCGTACATTTGTCCATAATTGTGATTGAAATAGTAAAAACCCAGGAGTCAAATTAACGTGTTGATACCACTCTTCATGCGACTGCTTATCCTGATTGCCGATGTTAGGGTACGTGAAATCAGATAACAGAAAGATACCCTACAAGTTGCAAGTATTGATAGTATTTTTTTATGTTAAAGTGATGAACTATCTGATTAATAGACTTGTGCTCTTCCCCTTTTTTTTTTTTTTTCCTCTCCTTTTTTTGCTCCCTTTCTCTCTCCCTTTTTCTTTTCTTTATTTTCCTTTTCTTCAGCCTGTCAGCTCTGGCTGTTACATTGTATGTGAAAAAATAACTCAGATAAATAAAATAAAGGGTTAAAACATCAACAAGAAGAGCCTATTGAGAACCTATAGAGCTCATCTTGAAATAGCAAATATGTTTGGCACAACAACACATTCAGATCACAGTTCTGCTTGCAAGATCTACCAGACATGACAGGCTTTAAAAAAAAAAAAAAAAAAGATACCCTGAGCATGCATGATGAATTCAGCTTGGGGATAGAGGAACAGAAGATTCACATCATGGATGTGCAACCAACAAACATGCAGGAACTGTGTGATGCCTTCATGTTACTGAGGAATGTTTCCCCACCTTGTTCAATCTATGCTACAAAGCATTAAGACAGACAATAGCGGGTCCAGCCCAGTACTAGCATGTTGTATGTCCTAAAATGGCTGTGAGTGTAAATATATTTGTGTGTGATCTGTAATTCATCATGCTGTTACCTGAGCACAATAAAGATATAAAAAAGAAAAGCATTCTCTCAAATCATTCTCATTTGTTGTGATCTTTGACATCAGCAAATGTTTTAAAACATCCTTTTCATGTGGCATAATCAACCTAACAGTTCAAAATTAAAGTCTCAGAAACATATTGATATCACAGTGCTTAGGCTCAGTTTAAACATGAGTAGAGTTTGCAGTTGGTAGAAGATTTAAGTGGGGAGTGATTGTCCATTTCAGGCATTCTCAGACAAACAGAAGGCAGTCCTGGTTCAGGGAAACTGTGAGGTATTAGTAGTCACATCACATCATCATGTTCCAACTGCAATTTTCTGCTGCTGAGTGTTGAGGAGTGCAAACAGAGTGAGGTAGAGGGAAAATTACAGTAGGCACCTCTGTAGCCTGTCTAATGGCATGATATGGAGGCAGCAGACACACCCGCACAGTAACCCTGCAAAATAAAAATGCCGCATAGCACTCATGACACAGTGAAATCTGAATTACAATTGCAATAAATGGCAAATAAGAAAGATGATTACATTGTTTTCAACAATATAAATGTTGGAGGGTCCACATGCTGCCGTTTTCAGGACAAACAAGAAGATGTTTGAATTATGCAGTCATTTATAATTTAGAACTGCAATTGATTTGTATGAGTGCTATGTGAGACCAAATTACAGGGCTCAAAACTTCTAGAGGGCTATGGCAGTGTAGTAGGTCTGTCTACCAACATTTATCACTCAGTAGATCAGATGTTTAATTGGACTGCAACACGGCACATATTTACATCTTGATTTCTTTTTTGTTTGTTTGTTTGCTTTTTATGCCTGTCTTCTCTGGCAGAATTTGCAATAAGTTCAAAAAATTATCGAGGACCAGGCTCACATGATCAGGCTGTTGTAAAAAAGGTTATAAAAGATTATTTTCCTGGAAGATGTAGGTGGTTGTATCATCTCAGGTTTGAGCAAGCGTCTGCTGAACCACTCTTTCAGCGCCATCTTTTATACATACACAAGCACATGGCACACAGAAAGGTGTGTAGGTGAAAAAGGAAGTAACTCATTCACCTGCGTTAGTGGCAACTCTCTTTTGAGAAATGTGAAGCTAGAGAAACCAGCAACCGTTCTTGATCATCTTTCACATGATTTCCTTAAATTGCTGGCTGTCTGAGTAGTGTTGAAAAATTACGTGGGCTTGATGGATAATTGGGGAAAACCGGGTCTTATTAGGAGAAATCCCACTTTGGATGCAGCAGGTTTCATTTCTAGAAATCTGGACAAATTGATTAAACCGCTTAAGATGTGACTATTCAGAGTTGGGACCAGGTTCAGAGTTGCAGTCTTACATGCCTAACTGCAGCTTTTCTCCTCCCGTCATCCTCCTAAAAATCACATCCCTGTAGAAACTTTCTGCTCCTAGACCACCAAATTTCAGTGATCTCATTGTTCAGGATTTTTTAAATATATATTTTTAAAACATAATTATTTAATCTAAAAAAAAACAAACTTCCCATGCACCACTAGAGTGAGTCCATGCACCACCAGTGGTACATGTACCACAACTGATCTATTTATACTTCGATATACTATGATCAGGATAGACTTTGCAGTACCTCAAATGCAGGCTTTGTAGACTTTGGCATAATAATTGCATAATTATGCTAAAAGGTCTGCCAGCCAACATGTAACACAACAGCAGGAATGCTGTACATCAAATGTCAGTACTCCTAAATGAGCTGTCAAACAGGCTTGTGGTGAAGCAGTTGGCTGGAAAGATTCAGCACATTCACAGGGCCTCATTATACCATCACTAAACTTAAGCATAGAAATTGACAACAAAAACATAACTTCTTCAACTGCACCATAGAGTAAAACAGTTACATGTAGATTATTAAACATTATGTCTCTCTCTTCTAAGTTCCTGTTAGCAAATGATTTGAGAACTAATCAACACTTGATTTATCCTGGCTTACACAAACCTAGTTTACAGTAGGAGAAATGTTAGTGCCAAGTGCTCGCTCATGGGGGGGGCATCTGATTTTGGGGATTTACTCTATTATTATCAGGTCTTTAACTTACAATATAAAGTACCTTGAGGCAACTATTTCTTTAAACTTTATCTGCAATTTGAAGCTGAATCTGCAGTGGTCTTTTTAATTAAATTACTATTAAGCAATAGTTTTGAAGTTGAATTTTATTCTCTAAATAAATTCTCCACTTTATGACACAACATAACTGCCCATTGCCAGTGAGTGACCTACATTCCCCCTCGGTGTTTGAGTATGGAAAAAGTGCACTAATAATAGGTAAGCAGAGCTTTTATTTCTAATTTAGTTGTGTCTAAATAAAGATTTTCTGCGCAGGTTCAAAGGTACACAGCTGCATTTTTAAAAGACTCTAGGATGCTGTTATATTCCTTAAAGTTACTGATACCACAGTTGAAGATGGTATATGTGCTTTAATTTGGAATCAAATTGTACCGAAGAATTAATGATGCGTATGGATTAAGGTATAATGCCAAACTCAACTAAAGCACAGAAATGGAAACGAGAGATGGGAAAAAGGAGATGGGAGATTGTAATGAACATATGTCATTGGTGGAGGAGCATACTGCCACAGTGGAGGAGAGGTGGCAACTGAAAAAGCTAAAGTGAGCATTTTGCAGTCTAAAAACAAAACAGTGGACTTGAAACAAGGTATCGCTTAAACAACTTAAGGCTTGTGAATTTTCCAGAGGGATCTGAAGGACTGGATGTGTGCGCTTTTTTTGAGAAATGGATACCTGAGGTACTGACGAATGAGACGCTACGGTCCTCTGTTGTCTTTGAAAAAGCTCAAACTATGTCATTCGAACTATGCAGGATAAAAAGGACATCTGCTACAAAGACCAGCAGGTTCACCTCTATCCTGCCTTGGCCATGGGGGTGCATCAGCTGAGGTGCTGTGCTAACTGGGCATTGGGCATGGAATGACTCACCCCATGACGCTTCTAGTGAGTTATGAAAACAAAACACTTGCATTCAAAACACCCACGAGGCAAGTATGTTGCCCAAGAAAATCCAAGATGGCTCAGGACAAGGATGATGGCTAATGAAATGGCATGTGGTTAGGTGGGACTTCCCCAATATGGGAAAGGGACTTAGAAGAAAGGAAGTGTTTTTTTTCTGTGGGTTAGCTGTTCTAACATCCAGTTCTGCTGTACCTATCCATCCATCCATCCATTCGCTTCCGCTAATCCTGGTCAGGGTCGCGGGGGGGCTGGAGCCTATCCCAGCTGTCAGAGGGCGAGAGGCAGGGTACACCCTGAACAGGTCGCCAGCCTGTCACAGGGCCAACACAGAGAGACGAACAACCTTTCACACTCACATTCATACCTATGGGCAATTTAGATTAGCCAATCAACCTAACCCCAGTAAGTGCATGTCTTTGGAATGTGGGAGGAAACCGGAGTACCCGGAGGAAACCCACGCAAGCACGGGGAGAACATGCAAACTCCACACAGAGAGAGGGAGAGGCCTGGGCCAAGGTGGAATCGAACCCAGGCCTTCCAGATGGTATTCTATCTGTGAGGCAACAGTGCTAACCACTGTGCCACCGTGCTGCCCTGCTGTACCTATATACTCTGATAATACAGAGCAACCTAATTGTTATGTTAACATATGCCTCAGAGGGTAAGCTTTAATTTTATTTCATGGAACTGCAGGGGTCTACAACACCTCTAAAAAGTCAAACAGGCCATGGCTAGATTAAAGGAAATGGACTCCAAAATTGTGTTTCTGCAAGAAACTCATCTTCTTGATGATGACATCTTTAGGGTGAGGAGGCTGTGGATGGTTAACGCATTTACGCCACTATTTACGCCCCAATACAGAGGGGCTGATACTAATGCATGAATATGTCCTACTTCAATTTAAAAACATTATTAACAATAGAATAGAATAGAAGAGAATAGAACAGAATATCCTTATTTTTATTGTGCAGCGATGTGACAACGAAATTATGTAAGCAGTCTATCTAGTGTCTTAAAAAATAAATAAAAATAAGTAAATAACAGATCAAATAACTAGGTACATACATATGTATACCTGCTCAGTAACCCACCCATTAAATTACACAACTCTTGAAGACAACCGTAATTTCTATAAAGATCTGATTTTCATCCTTTCGGGGGGGGGCACATTAGACACAAGTATGGACAGATCGACCGGGATCAATCAGTCACACGACATAAATTCTTTGGTCTATAGAGATAATGAGCGATAAAGAGAACCTCTGAGATGGCAGTTTCAGCATAAATGGTTACAAGATGAAGACTTGGTGAAATACTTAGGAAAACAAATTGATGGATTCTTTTAAAATTAATACTACACAATCAACAACATGTACAAATTGGGAAGAATTTAAGGCCTTCCTTAGATATATACATATAATTAGATTAGTTAGACAGGTTGTAATCTAAAAAGACTCAAGAACTTTAGTTAAAATTAGTGTCATGTGTGAGCGGTGTGGCAAACAGGGTGGACCCAAAAGCAGAACTCCAGAACAGGACTGAATGTAGGTGAAGGCTTTATTTACAAATATGATCCAAAGATACACAAACTAGGTAAACTGAAGATGGTCAGATGGCAGAACAGGAACAAAACCACACCTTAATGAGGGAGGATGCGACAAGGAACAGAGGGAAATGCAGACAATAAATACACTGGGAGTGACAAGGGAAAACAGGAAACAGCTGGGGAGAACAGGTGGACAAAATCATACTAATGAAACACAGGAAGCAAAACTCCACACAACACACAGGGAACGTAAGCTTGTCAAAATAAAACAGGAAACACCAAACGAGGAACACGCAGACTTAACACAGGGGGCTGGCACAGAGGAATATTAAACATGGACCAAGGAACAGGGAAAAATACAGAAAAACAGACACAGGGGAGACAGGAACAGAGGGAACTGGAAAACCACAACTGATAAGGCCCGAACTAAGATGAATAAGGAAGATCAAAACAAAACTAGAAAATAACAAAACCCAGTGAAAACAGAACTAAACACAAAATGCTGGGCATAAGGCCCAGCACCATGACAATTAGAGAATAAAATAAAAGTACTCCAAGCTAAAGACAACAATCCACAACTACAAAAGGAATTGTTGATTTATAGAGCAGAATATGATAAATATTCTGCTTCCAGAATCTTGTGGAGCTTAAACATTTTACAAACAGGGTAACAAGGCTTGTAAATTGCAAGCATTGCAGATAAAACAACTAGAATCAAAATTACCAATCACACCTATTTTATCAAATGGACAAATTTTGCTAGACCTGGAAGAAATGAATTATGTTTTTAAGGATGAATATGAAGAACCATATAAGCCACAAACTAATCAAACAGATTAGTTTGTTATATTCAGATCTGAAAATAATCTCTAAGGTGTTAGCATGGGGCAGCATGGTGGCGCAGTGGTTAGCCCTACTACCCCACAGTTAGAACAACATCTGGAAGGTCTGGGTTTGATTCCACCTTGGTCCAGGTCTCTCCCTCTCTCTGTATGGAGTTTGCATGTTCTCCCCGTGCTTGCATGGGTTCCCTCCAGATGCTCTGGTTTCCTCCCACATTCCAAAGACATGCAGTTATTGGGGTTAGGTTGATTGGCTACTCTAAATTGCCCATAGGTGTGAATGTGAGTGTGAAAAGTTGTTTGTCTCTCTGTGTTGACGACCTATTTGGGGTGTACCCTGCCTCTTGCCCTATGGGATGGGGGGGGGCAACCCTGAACAGGATTAGCGGAAGCAAATGGATGGATGGATGGATGGATGGTGTTAGCATGGCATTTACAAAAGATTTTACCAAATATAATTGATCAAGATCAAAATGGATTTTTTTAAGGGGAGGCAAGGTTTTCACAATGTGAGGAGAGTATTGAATATAATTCATTATAACAAAGGTGTATCGGATTCAGCTCTTCTATCACTGGATGCTGAAAAGGCATTTGATAGGGTTGGATGGCTGTATCTTTGCCAGGTACTGGAAAAACTGGAATGTGGAAATAATTTGTTGAAATGGATCACAGTACTCTACAAACACCCCTCAGCTGAAGTAAAAACTAGTAGAAATGTATCTAAAATAATTCAGTTCACTTCAAGGTTATTATCGTTAACAAAAATGAACAAAATAACACAATCTAAAAGTGAAATAGCATTTTCGTTAACTGAAATAAATAAAAACTATAATTGAAAGGAAAAAATAATAACTAACTGAATCTGCATTGTATGTTTATAAAATTAACTAAAATGAACTGAAATTGTAGATAAAATTACCTTCATTTTTGTGTTTGTAAGTTTACTTACATGCCTTGTGTATTGATATGAAATCATTTTTTGTTGCTCTGGCAGTTTTAGCTGGGAGCGCCGAACGGCACCTCACTGTGTGTGTGGGTGTGTGCGCGCACATGCTCATCACGCTGTCCGCAAAGTAATGGCAGCAGTCTCTGCCAAGAAAGAGTCCCATATGGGATTTCTTTGATTCCGATAGCCATCTGAAAAGCACTGAAGGAAGTGGACACTGTAGTTTCTAAATATGAACAATTTTCTTTATGTACACACAATGTATTTTGATTTCTTGTTGTACTGTTATTATTATGTGAAGATCTGTGACAGGTTGTACTATGCTTAAGGCTTTGTGAAAGGCACCTTATTGTGTTTTATTTATTTCTTTTTACTTATATTTTTAAGTTAATTTCAATTTTATTATTATTATTATTATTATTATACTTTTCTTTTTTCTCCTTCTTGTTTTGCCTAAATCAATGAAAAATTCAATAAAAATATTTTGGAAAAAAATGTGGGCCTAATAGAGAGTGGGGCAATTGCTGGGATTGACATTTTCCCATGTTATTTCTTTATTAATTATTTTCATCAGTGACCTTTAAATGTCAAAAACTAAAACCTGATTTCAGGTCCACCCATAGCATATATGATAACAGGATGTTGCCAACTCACAGGAAACCTCCAGCTCATCAGCTTCTGTACTAATGAGGATCTCTGACATAATTCCCCTTCATGAATGTTTTTCTACTGACCAACAAGGGATTTTTCCTGCAAATTTTTTCTCGACAAATGATGAATAAATAAATGTAATAATATCAAGCCCAATCTGAATCAAAAACACTTTATTAATCCATAGGGAAATTTGTCTCATTACATCCTCAAAGAAAAAGTGGAATCAAAACAGGGATCAAAAAGTAGATAGATAGATAGATAGATAGATAGATAGATAGATAGATAGATAGATAGATAGATAGATAGATAGATAGATAGATAGATGACTGAATTCACCCTGAAGACACCGCAAAAATCAGATTGAAAAAAATGATGCGGCAAGCTATTCCACTCTGCCGAAATTTCATTGCAGCAACTGAGAATGGTACTCAGTAGTTTGTATGACTGACTTGTGTGCGTGCTCTGTTCCAAGAAATTGGAATGCACTTCCACCAGATCTCCGGAACACAAACTAACTTTGTATTTTGAAATAATGTCTTAAACCCATCTGCTGAGACTTGCATAGCCTTCATTATACGAATACGAATACCTTTATTAGTCCCACAATGGGGAAATTACAGTGAACAGAACACCCATCCAAGAAATACAAACACAGACAAACACAAACAGGGGGGACAGGTGTCTGACATCATGCAGCCGTTTTACCGGCGCTACCTTTAGCAGGAAAACAGAAAGAGATACACTGGGATAGGTAGGTTCAAAAAAATCATCTGGTACTGTGTTCATTATGAACACCTTATGAGGTTCCAAAAAAACACCTCAGCAAAGCAGCAGCACATTTAAAGCCTGGAGAGCACTAGGGTGGGTAGGGGAGGGGCTGCCAGCGGAGACGAGCAGGATGCTGTGATGGACACACAGCTTCCAGACCAGCAGGTCATGATGATGTTCATGATAAGATGGTACAGTCAGCCTTGGTTGCCAGGATACCAGTTCATACAGGTCACAGGGCGGGGGGGAAGAGCATCTGTTTACAAACATCTCCAGGAGATGATTTAGACAGACAGCATCCAAGGCCGTCTGGGAGCCAAATTCCAAATACTGCAATTGTTTTGGTTCAGGCCGTCATAACTATTTGCTGACAGACTTACAGTTTTCTGGTGACCTCTCAGAAATCCAGTCATCCAAATTTGGTTCTACTCCGCCACACAGAACAGAGACTCCAACACTCCTCCAGATGTAATCCACTCTCTGAGCTCTACTGAGTCTGATTGAGTTCGTACTGTTTCTGCATCCCTCATAGGCAGCCTTACTAGGGCCCAAACAGCTGCCCGGAAACCAGGTATCCCCAGGTCCAATTCAGGAAAAATCCTGGTATCAATGTATATGCCACGTCCACACAGTGCAGCCAGGAGCGTTATCTTCCATCCCCATGGGAATCCATAACATAGCCAGCTGGGTATGCAGGTGGGCCAGAGGAAAGAGGGTTCCCCTTCTCCCAATCTCCTCGTGATGACAATTTGATCATCAATAGTGTTGAGAGACCAACTGACCAGATCCATAATTTAAATTCCAGTTCAGGGATGTGTGAAGGGATGCTCTAAGCAGTGAAGCAGCAAAAAGCAGGGGTAGATAGGGAAGGCCGGGGGGAAGAGAAAAATGCGTCCGTCTCCACCGAGAGCAGGAAGAAACAAAATAAAATTAAATAAAAAAATAACAAATAAAATAATTAATAACATGCTCTTAGTTTATTGTTATCTTAATCAATTTGTTGTAATTCTGTTTTGTGGTTTGATTTGTTTATTATATTCTCATTTAATTGTGTATATGTTTTTAAATTGCTGTACTAATGTAAGTTGACCTTGAAGGTTTTGAAAGGCACCTATAAATAATCTGTATTTTTATTATTATTGCCCCAGTACCTAATGGCAGTCAGGGTGCCACTGCCTAGCCTGTAGAGGTCTGTGTATCCCTCCATGGATGTACCTCTCCAGACCATCACTGACCCAAACCAATCATTTTGAACAATGTTACAGACACATCAAAGCATATCATCTGCATAACAATGAAAATTGATGCAATGCTTTCTAATAATACTGCCTAAGGCAAGTGTGTTTAGTGTAAATGGAACTGGTTAGTGTGTGAAGAACTTGGAGTCTATTAGATAAATATGATTCAAACCACTGCAGTGCAGTACCTTTAATATCTATGGCATGCTTTAATCTCTGTAATAAAATATTATGGTCAACAGTATCAAAGCTGCACTGAGGTCCAACAGGACAAGAACAGAGATGAGTCCACTGTCAGAGGCTGTAAGAAGATCATTGGTAACCTTCACTAATGCTGTTTCTGTACTGTGATGAATTCTGAAACCTGACTGAAACTCTTCAAATAAACCGTTCCTCTGCAGATGATCAGTTAGCTGTTTTACAACTACTCTTTCAAGGATCTTTGAGAGAAAAGTGTCATGGTCCTGGGCCGGTGGCCCAGCGTTTTGAGTTTCTTTTGTGTAGCTTTCTTTTGTTGTTCTTTTTCTGGTTGTTTCTTAGTGTTTCTTTTAATTTTTCTGTTTGTTGTTTGAGTGTGCGGGTTGGTTTCCTTTGTTTCGTTTTGTAAGGTTGCCTTGTTAAGTTTCTGTGTTTAGGTTAGTATCTGTTATGTTAGTCAGTTCCTGTTTTATTTTGACAGTCTTGTGTTCCTTGTGCTTTGTGTTTAGTTTTGCTTCCCCTTTGTCATTAGTCTCATGTGGTTCACCTGTCATCCCCTGTTGTTTCCACTTGCCCTAATCCCCTTGTGTGTATTTAAGCCCTGAGTCTTCCTTTGTTCATTGTTGCGTCGTCGTCATTGTTTCCCCCTAGTGTTCCCCTCCTAGCTGTGTGTTTTGGTTTTTGGTTTCTCCCAGGCTTCTAGTTTGTTCCTGCCCTGGTGGAGATTTAGAGTTTTGTATTTTTTTTGTATTTTTGAAATAAAGTCGTTTTTAGTTTACATCTGCGTCAGTCCTGCACTTGGGTCCTTTCCCTCCGCACACAGCCCCTCACCGTGACAGAACGACGCAACCACTATGGACCCAGCGGACTACAGTTTTTTCGAGCCCAACGTGTGTGAGCCATGGCTCGCTTGTGAAGACGAGTCACGGTTTGTCGGCACGCGCCTCGCCCTGGGAGGGCCCGGCTGGAGGAGGAAGCCTCGCCGTCGCCGCTCCCCACCTCCGTCGCGAGCTCATGCTTTGTTTCGGCAGCTGCCTGCTGCAACAGCTGCCTATACGCTGCCCGCCATGACGGAGATTAAAGTGGGCGGGTATTTCTCCTCCCCACCTCAGTGGAATACGCCGCCTTCGTCATCGGCACCAGCCTGCTCTTCACCCGCTGCGTTCCTGGCACGTCAGTGGGAGGAAGAGCCTGCCGCCGCTGCGCTTCCTGTTCATACAGGCAGGAGGAAGCGTGGCTCTCCGCAGCAAAAACAACCCTCATCTACCGCCCCTGTGTGTGAAACCACCGGACAATCTGTGAATGCTACACATACCAATCTCACTGACAATAACACCTCATCTGGGATTGTTTACGCACCAGAAAAACGCAAACAGGACATTGACACTGTCGTTTTGCTCTGTGAGCAATGGATTGAGCTGCCCGATGAGGCCTGTCAGGACACCATTAAACACATTATGCAGAGACTCGTAACCAGTCATTTGGGACTTTTAGATGACGTACCTGAGGTAATTAGGCTTTTCATTTTGGAAGTGATTCTCCCTGGCTTTATGATTCCCTCAGCTCCAGCCTCCGCTCTATCCCAGTCGGCTGTAGCTCCAGCCTCCGCTCTATCCCAGTCGGCTGTAGCTCCAGCCTCCGCTCTATCCCAGTCGGCTGTAGCTCCAGCCTCTGCTCTCCCTAGCTCTCAGTCAGCTTCCCCAGCCTCCACACAGTCAGCCTCCACGCAGTCAGCACTGCCAGGTACCTCACAGTCCTCAGTTCCAGCTTCAGTCCCCTTAGCCTCAACTCCCTCTGCTCCCTCAGCTCCCTCTGCTCACTCTGCTCCAGCTTCCCCTGCACCCGTACCTGTTCCGCGGGTGGGGGCAGCCACGGACGGGCTGACCTCTGCACCCGTACCTGTTCCGCGGGTGGGGGCAGCCACGGACGGGCTGACCTCTGCACCCGTTCCTGTTCCGCGGGTGGGGGCAGCTAGGTCCAAGCCTTCGCATCAGTTTTCAGCGTTAGCTGCAGCAGCAGGGTCTCAGTCAGCCTCTGTGGCTCTCGTTCACTCTGTCAGCTGTAGCTCAGTCCCAGCCCACGCAGCCAGATCTCCCTAGCTCTCGGTCTGTTTCCACGCAGCCAGCCGCTCTCCCTCGTCCTCAGTCGGCTTCCACGCAGTCAGCCCCTGTGGCTCTCCCTCGCACTCAGTCAGCCCCTGTGGCTCTCCCTCGCACTCAGTCAGCCCCTGTGGCTCTCCCTCGCACTCAGTCAGCCCCTGTGGCTCTCCCTCGCACTCAGTCAGCCCCTGTGGCTCTCCCTCGCACTCAGTCAGCCCCTGTGGCTCTCCCAGCCTTAGCTTCAGTTTCTCCGGTCCCCTCAACCTCTCAAGTCCCTTTAACTTCCTCTGGTTCAGTTCCCTCATCCTCTTCATCCCCTTCAGTTCCTTTAGTGCCTTCAGCTCCAGTTCCCTTAGCTCCTTTGGTCCCCTCAACTTCGGTCCCCTCAGCTCCTTTCCCTTCGGTCCTTTTAGTTGCTCCCTCTCCTGGTCCCTCACTTTCTGTTAGTGCTTCTAAGCCCTTTACACCCTTAGCTCCTTCAGTCCCTGCTCCTTCTGTACCTTCACCTTCCCCAGCTTCAGTTCCCCTAGCTCCTTCACTCCGTTTAGTCCGTTTAGTCCCTTTGGTCCCAACGGCTTCGGTCCCCTCAGTCTCTGCTCCCTCAGCCTCCTCAGCTTCGCTCCCCTTAGCTCCCTTAGTGCCTTCGGTCCCTTTAGCTCCCTTAGTGCCTTGGGTCCCTTTAGCTCCCTTAGTGCCTTGGGTCCCTTTAGCTCCCTTAGTGCCTTCGGTCCCTTTAGCTCCCTTAGTGCCTTCGGTCCCTTTAGCTCCCTTAGTGCCTTCGGTCCCTTTAGCTGCCTTAGTGCCTTCGGTCCCTTTAGCTCCCTTAGTGCCTTCGGTCCCTTTAGCTCCCTTAGTGCCTTTGGTCCCTTTAGCTGCCTTAGTGCCTTCGGTCCCTTCAGCTCTCTTAGTCACCTCCTCAGCTCAGGTTCCCTCGGTCCCTCAGGTCCCCTTAGTCACCTCCTCAGCTCAGTCCCAGCCTTCTCAGTCAGCCTCAGCTCAGCCTTCTCAGTCTCCGTTAGATCCCACACTGCCAGTTTCCCAGTTATCCTCCACACCACCACCATCAGACTCACCTGAACAATCCCCTGAGCAGCTCCAGCTGTCCAGGGAAACAGACACTCAGCCTGCACCTCTGGCCTCTGCTCCGCCTCACCCTGCACCTGCACTTCATCTGCCTTCACCTCCATCTTCAGACTCACCCGATCCATCTGCAAAGCAGCCCCAGTCATCGGAGGAGACGGCTGCGTGCCCTGCAATGCAGCCAGGGAGTCTCGCTCAGTCCGAGCCGCCGGGGGTCTCCGCTCAGTCCGAGCCGCCGGGGGTCTCCGCTCAGTCCGAGCTGCCCGAGCCCTTCGAGTGTCCTGAGCCTGCTCTTCGCCTTTGTTCTCGTCGCCGCCGCAGCTGGGAGTGCGGTCGGCCTCCTGTTCGGCAGCATGGCTCTTTCGAGTTTCCTGGCTCCTTCAAGTTCCCTGGCTCTTCTGGTGGTTCTGAGCCTTTCCTGTGTCTGGAGCGTTTCGAGTACCTTGAGCCTGCTCGCCTTTGTCTTCGTCCCCGTCGCCGCCGCTGGGAGCGCGGTCGGCCTCCTGCCTGCCTTCGTCCTCGTCGCCGCCGCCGCTGGGAGCGCGGTCGGCCTCCTGCCTGCCTTCGTCCTCGTCGCCGCCGCCGCTGGGAGCGCGGTCGGCCTCCTGCCTGCCTTCGTCCTCGTCGCCGCCGCCGCTGGGAGCGCGGTCGGCCTCCTGCCTGCCTTCGTCCTCGTCGCCGCCGCCGCTGGGAGCGCGGTCGGCCTCCGGCCTGCCTTCGTCCTCGTCGCCGCCGCCGCTGGGAGCGCGGTCGGCCTCCTGCCTGCCTTCGTCCTCGTCGCCGCCGCCGCTGGGAGCGCGGTCGGCCTCCTGCCTGCCTTCGTCCTCGTCGCCGCCGCCGCCGCTGGGAGTGCGGTTGGCCTCCAGAATTGTGTTTTCTTTTGTTTGGACTTTTTTCCAGCAGTGTGCTGCCGCCTTCTGTTTCTTTCCTGGTTTGTTTTTTGGACATTGTTGCTCCTTGGGGTTTTGTTTTGTTTTTGTCTCGAGCCCTCCATCCTGGTCCCCCTCCTCCCGCCCTGGTCTGGTTTTGGGTTTTGTTTGGACTGCTCCTTGGGGTTTTGTTTTTGTCTCGAGCCCTCTGTCCTGGTCCCCCGCTGCCTGCCCTGGTCTGGCTTTTGTTTTCGGGTTTTGGCCGCCTGGAGCCGGCCCTTGAGGGGGGGGGTACTGTCATGGTCCTGGGCCGGTGGCCCAGCGTTTTGAGTTTCTTTTGTGTAGCTTTCTTTTGTTGTTCTTTTTCTGGTTGTTTCTTAGTGTTTCTTTTAATTTTTCTGTTTGTTGTTTGAGTGTGCGGGTTGGTTTCCTTTGTTTCGTTTTGTAAGGTTGCCTTGTTAAGTTTCTGTGTTTAGGTTAGTATCTGTTATGTTAGTCAGTTCCTGTTTTATTTTGACAGTCTTGTGTTCCTTGTGCTTTGTGTTTAGTTTTGCTTCCCCTTTGTCATTAGTCTCATGTGGTTCACCTGTCATCCCCTGTTGTTTCCACTTGCCCTAATCCCCTTGTGTGTATTTAAGCCCTGAGTCTTCCTTTGTTCATTGTTGCGTCGTCGTCATTGTTTCACCCTAGTGTTCCCCTCCTAGCTGTGTGTTTTGGTTTTTGGTTTCTCCCAGGCTTCTAGTTTGTTCCTGCCCTGGTGGAGATTTAGAGTTTTGTATTTTTTTTGTATTTTTGAAATAAAGTCGTTTTTAGTTTACATCTGCGTCAGTCCTGCACTTGGGTCCTTTCCCTCCGCACACAGCCCCTCACCGTGACAAAAAGGAAGGTTGGAGATTGGCCTATAATTAGAGATTTGCTCATCAAAGGTTTTTCCATTACAGCACTAACATGGTTAGCACTGCACAGGTAATTTGTAATATCCAATGTTAACATCCAGATCATTAATCAAATTGGTTTGGGTGAGATTAAAGTTAAGTTTCATAACTGGATAGTTGTTTGTCTTTCTGAGAGCTGTCAGTATATCGGGAAATTAAACATTCACTCATCTTTTTCCCCGATGCATAAATGTGTTACACTTGTTTTACAGCTTATTTTGAATGAAAACTCATGTTACAAATATTTTACTCAGGGAGGAAAGCGAGAGCTTTGTCACCAGAAACGGGAACATTGCCGCGGCATGTTGATGCTGTTCATGGAATTTGTGAAGACTGTTACCAAGACTGGTCCAGAAATTATCAATGTATATGTTTTTAATATCTATTTAACTCTATTCTAAAGGCCAATTGTCTGTTTCAAGTAGTAGGAGTCTTCTGAAATAAAAATAACATCATTTTAACATTTGACTTGTTTTTTCATCCAGCAGTGTGAGCTGTGTTTACATGTATAATGTTTCTATTAAGAGAGATGGTTCTTAAAGCCCAACATTTTGTAAAAGTGCTTAAGAAAACACTTTTTAAAAATATATTTATATTTTTAAAGAACTTTTTTTTATGCATATTGTGAGTGCTAAAGCGTATTTTTTTTGCTTGTGAAGGAATGAGAGTGAATCAGAAAATTGCCTGTGGCTCTCTCCCTAGAAGAGCACAGCTCTAAACTAACCATAACAGTTTATACTGCCATTATCTAAAGAGATTCTGGGTACCATGAGTTGGCTTTGGTCCCTGGTCTGGTCCAAGCTGGTTTTTAATGACCCGCATTTCTCTCATCAGTGGTGAAGTCATAAAGCACATCTTCTTCCTGATGTAATAACCCAGCTAGCAAGCGAATGTTCAGAAGACGTTCACTGAACGTCCCCTGAAAGTCTAATGTTCAATGTTCAGCACATGACGTTCAGTGAACGTTCAGTGAACGTTCATTCATCATGGAAATTTTTTTGCTGTGCTTTTATTTCATCGGTTGTTATATCTTTTACATCTGCAGTGTTGTTAACAATATTTTTTCACCAAATTTCCATTTTTTCTCTTGGTGCACCCCTGACGTTCTCTGAACGTCCTGTGAACGTTTGGAAATAATGTCTAACTGTTTCTGTAAAATGTGGCTTATGTAAATGTTAGCATGTAATCTTCTTAAAATATTTAAGATATATGCAGAAATATATGCACAAATTTATAAAATAAAACAGGTATTACAATTACAAGTACATTAAAATACAACTAAAATACAACTGTACAACTTAAGGCCCTTTCACACGGATGCGTAAATTCCGTGCGAATGTTTCGTGCGTTAAAAATATATTTTTTAGCAATCTGTACTTTTCCCGTTTTCTTTCTGTACCTCACAGTTACCAGGTTTGAATTTAGCGCATAACAAACAACGCGATTACGTAGGAAGTGACGTGGTATCAGGCGCCAACCGCCATCAGACACACAAGAACGAGATCGAACAACGCCATTCCGCCATTTCTTCGCACGACTACCAGTGAACGTCCAACAATTACGAGCTCCAGAAATATTCCTTTATTTCAGCGGATACCGACCAAAACTAAAGTGTTAGGTAAGTTTATTTATCACTGTTTGTGTTTTGATCAAAAACATAGTCATTAGGACGTAAAGTAAAATTTATTACGGTAAATCCTATGCTTTGTTTGAAAACGATGGCCACCGCGGCTGAGCTGCATTGTAAGTAGTACTCATACATTTATGTCCATACGGTTTACAACCTGAATTTTGACTTAATCATGCATGTAATTTGTGCATTGATGCTTAGTCAGGCTTAGAGACTTTTAAATTTTGTGCTTGAATCTTTATTTTAGAGCACATTCCTGTTGTGTTATTTGATCTTTTCACGTGATATAATACTGGACCTTGGCTTCTTCCTTTTACAATATTATCCAGATCACCAGCCTGATTCATTTACCAAATAAAGTGTTGTTACATGGTTGTTTGGAAAATATTTCAGCATTCCCTTTTGAGAATTTTCTGGGAAGGATTAAGCGCATGCTTAGGAAGCCAAACTCAGCCTTGTCACAAATCATAAGGAGACTATCAGAGAAGAGAAAAACATCTCCCATTCACCTGCCAGAGGTAAATGCAGCAACAGGGCAGCATTTTCATGGCCCATTACCTTTGGGTGGCAGAGCATATGAGCAGTACAGTGAACTGCACTTGGACTTTGGTTGTATTGCTTCCTCAGAGGGAGATAATTGTGTGCAGGTGAATGAAAAGGTTGGTTTGGTTCAGAACATCATTACATCTGATGATGAAAAGTTTGTGCTTGTTAAGTTCTTTGGTAAGTGTGGTGATTTCTTCACTTATGCTGTGCATTCCAGTACTCTGTCAATTTATCGAGTGTCCCACTTGAGACTAGAGATGGAACTAGTCAGAGCCAGTGACATCACTTGTAAATGTGCTCTTTTCCCTGAAGAAGGCAAACCCACATTTGTGGCAATGCCTCTGTTGCACTCACTATCACAGAACACTACAAATGATTAGAAACCTTTAGCTGTGCTGGACATTCAGGTCATCGTGTAGTATTAGATGGCTTTGATAAATATTAACTTCTGAAGTCCTTTGAGTACATGTATTAGACTATTGAGTAGGTAGATATGTACTAGATTTGAGTTTGTGCTACTGGCACATGGATTATAACTTAGGTGGTGGTGCCAAGCAGCCTTTATTTTGGTTAGTAGTAGTCTAAATGAAGAGTTGCCAATAGGCATGTTGAAACATGTTCACAAAGTAAAGTAAAAACCCTGATGCTTATGTTTACAGAATCAAGTGATGATGCCTGGGCAGGGCTGGGCTTTATTAGTGAATAAACCTGACCAGTACATGTAGCCACATGGTTTTAGGATATAGCAGTAATTGTTGGATCTGCCAGTGTTTAGTTTAAGTTTGTTTTGGTCTGTATTAGGAATGGCTTACTCTGTGGTGGAGTTCCAGCACAAACAAACCATTGATGGTGAGGAGCAATTTACAACAGAGGTTGACATTGTGGCTTCTTCGTGGATCCATGGCAAACCTCTCATGTCTGTAAATAAGTTGTAGTAATTTCTTATGGAATGTCTCTTTCTTACAGGCGAATTAACATTGATTTTGAGAGTGAGGACGAGGAAAGACAGTCGAGGAAAAACCTTCCTAAACCACCAGCTCCCCCTAAACCACCTGCGGTGCCCATCATCAGAAGTCACCAAGCGACATCATCTACCACCAGCAGCCACTTTCATAACACATCAAACACAGTTACCATCGCCACCCGCCACCCATCTGCACCTACTGGGCATATCATTCATCCATTCGCTACGCCCACCAACTCCATCCAAAGTGAAACGGGATCTGGAACGAGAACTCCTCTATCAGGTAAATGTGACAAACAAAATACACACAAGAAGTTCTAGTGAGTGCACTATCATGTCATATAATACGTTATAAATATAAAGCATTTCTGTAAATGAATATCAAAACGGTAGGGCAATGGTGAATTAATTGTGTGCTTTTAAACAGAAACATGATTCCTTGTTGCCTAATTGAAACTAGGTAATAATTACTTACCAACTGATATTTTATGTTTCTCTGATCTTTTATCATTCTTTTCAGAATACAACTTTCAGCTTAAAGTTTTTAGGGCCATAGAGGAGGTCAAGGCCATAGCCCTGAACAATGCCAAGATGCTGCAAGCACTTCTGACCCAACAGGCTGCTAATAATTCTGTGGAAGAGCTGGACCCATTGGATGAGCTCGCGCTTCCAGCCTCCAGCTCAGAAGACTTAGAAGCTCTGAACCGGGCACTTGAGTCCGGAGCAGTCAGGAAAAAAGTGGTATGCGTAATTTATTCAATAAAACTGGATACTGTATGACAGTCAAAATGAGCCTTTACCTTCTGTGTAAACAGTGACTTTTAAATTTTTTGTATTTCACATTTTAGGTGCACCATCTGGCAGTCATTGGAGGAAGGGATCTGAGAGCTGCTGTGTATAATATTTTACCAAAAATCGTCACAAACCGCCTTGCAGAACAATACAGCCTCTATGGACGGAAAGGCAAAAAGAATTTCTCTGCTCACAAGCACTTGGTGGCCGTGATATTTATTAAGTACTAAAAGGTCAGAATTTAGACTGAAGCTTTAGCCATTGTGCACTTTTCTCTATAGCCCATGAAAATCATATTGTCTTGCCTCCTGACACCAACCAAGGTACTCCAATTCACACTTCCAATTCTTTTTTGTCTGTATATTTTTCAGGGGCTGTACGAAAGAACCAAGGGTCAGATACTCTGAGTGATACTGAGATCCAGGCTGTGTTGGGAGATTGGCTGAAACATGCGAAGTGTCGTAAAGACAAGTCAGCCAATCGAGGACAGGACTGATGAGGAGGACGAACCCTAAATCGGGACTATGCAGCTGCAACATTGCTAGTTTGACCTGTTTCTCTGTACTAACAAGTGTTCTACTGTAGAGTACAAGACATGTTTTTGTTTAGTAGTGTTTAGTGGTGATCCAAAAGCATTGTTTATCATACTAGAAAATGTACATGTATATAGTAACAACAAAATTAAAGCATAATTGTTTATCAAATCATTGCATTGCCTTGGTTGTTATTAATGCTTTGATCTTATCTAGGCCTGCACTTCACACTAGTTTCAGGCAAGCACGTAGGAACAAACATGGAAAACATTTGCAAGTATTTTGCAGTCTTGAATTATGCAGTTAAAATTTTTTAACATTGATTTTTCTTTAAATGGAATCATAGATCATTACAAATTGAACTGTGCACATAAATCTAAAAATTTTGTGGGAAATAGCTTATTCTGCAAAAAAAAATAAAATAAAACTGCAGCAAAATTCTTCCCTACCGGTTAAATTAAATTGTTCTTTGCTGAGTGTTAATTTTAAGTGGCTGGAATCTATATTCACATTTGATACAAGTGCGGATGAATCTCACTGGAAAATGGAGGACATATGTTCACAGGAAAACCTTAAAAATACATTCAACATGCCATGTTGGAAATATCATAAGTATAACGGTCACTGAACATCCTCACAGACGTTCACTGACAACGTTCGGTGAACGTTGTCAGTGAACGTTCATCAGGTGAACGTTCACTGAACGTCATATGGTGTTGCAGATTTACGTCTGGTGAACGTTGTCAGTGAACGTTCACCAGACGTTCAAGGCGACGTTCACTGAACATTGTCAGAACGTTCATTGCTAGCTGGGAATTTGTCATACAGAGCAATCTTGTGCATATTAATAACAGAACATAGTGATGTTGGTGATGTTTTAATTGTACGTACTGTGGTCGAACCTCCAAGATAAGATGAACTGAGACAGAGAAGTTAGTCAGCACTTTCTATCTATTGCTCTCTGTCTAATGTATTTTTTAATTGTTTATTATTTGGTTGATCCACTGTTTATTAATTAACTTGCTGGAGTTCACTTTTAAACATTTGTCCTTCATTGAGCAAAAAATAATCCCTAACATGAGCAGTTTCCACTGTAAGTATTAATCAGTAAATTTAAACTCAGAAGCAGTAGAAACAGTGGAGTTGAGCTGTGACGTCCTCAAGTACACTGGTGTTCCAATTGAAAAATAATCGCACTGCATCCTTCCGTAATTGGGAAGTACATACTCATCAAGTCTGCAAGTATGAACTTGTCAAGTATGTACAACAAGTATGCAAGTACGAACCTGCATACTTGGGGGCTGGAGCCTATCCCAGCTGATATAGGGTGAGAGGCAGGGTACACCCTGTACAGGTCACCAGCCTGTCGCAGGGCCAACACAGAGAGACAGACAGCCATTCACACTCACATTCACACATTCATTTACAGGGTACATCCATGTTAAGTAAATGTGCCTTAGTCATGGGCCATATTATAAATTATTACTGTAATGTCGAGTCAAACATCTTGTAATTTGGCCAAACTGACCAAATTGTGGAGGAGTCATATAATGTAAAATTTTATAAATATACCAACATTTTCAAAAAAATGTAAGTTGTGCTTTTGTGAAGTCAAGCAATGGTGATAGTAACAAAGATTTTTAAAGTTATATTAAAGTTTAAAAGCCAGACTGTGACCATATAGTAATAGAGTAGCTAATAAGAAAAAATCATGGGATGCACGTACATATTAGCTGCGTGAACATACATATTATTCCATATATATTTAAACTTAACAAGATTAAATTTATCAAAATTGTATATTTTTTCTTATGTGAGACTTAAACATAAAGTCTGTTAAAAATTCTCAGCTATTTATGACATTCTAAAACCTGCAGTTTTTCTCCAAAAACATAAACATTAGGTTGTATCATAGCGCGGCCTGATTTAGTGAAAAACATACACACTATTTTAGATACTTTTAGATATATTTAACTTGGGGCAAGACTGATTCAGCCATGACAGGGTTTATACAGGAATCCTAGAGTTAAATTTACTACCTTTTACTACCTTTTTTTACTACCTCTAAAATATTTTTACTACCGGGACGAAATTGAGCAGCAGCTGTTTTTGGGGCAGCAGTGGATTCACAGCACTAAGCCATGTAAGATGATCGCCCATCTCTCACCAAAGACAAAACTTTATCCCACTTACTTGAAGGTGTTACTGTGACTTTGTCTTGACTAAGACCTCATACACATTAGTATTCCAAACACATTTCAAAAAGTGGCACAGTGGGTAGGCGCCCGTCTTGCAGCCGGTGGGTTGCCAGTTTGAGTCCCTGTCCCTGTGTTGCAATGTGTCCTTGGGCAAGACACTTAAACCACATTGTCTAATGGTAGTGCTGGTCTCTGGCTGCATGACCGCAGATGCTCATCTCTGGATGAGTGATCTGGAACAATCATTTCATTGTGTGCCTTGTGCGCACAATGACAGTGAGTTGAATCTATCTATCTAAATTTGTTTTTTTAAGAATATAAACAAAATACAATGAAATTCAAGTTTCACAAGCCGATTATTTATTTTCCAATAAAATATTGGAATACTGCTTTGCTGCTGAGGTGTGACAGCAATACTTGTGCCCGTAGCTGACCTTGAGGTTGCAGTTGCAGTGCTTTGTGTAGCACCAAAAAATAAAATAGGGATGTGCTCCCCACGCGCAAATCCGCTGCTGGTGAATGGTGGATGCTCAGTGTCGTTTGACACACTGTTTCAGCTCAAATTTATATTTTTTTCTGCACACTTTACAAAACGCCTCTCGATCATTCCCCATCACCGGCTTAACCCTCTGGGGACCGGGCTATATTTGGCCATTTTTGACTATTTTTGGTTTAGCTTCATAGTTGACCTTAGAAACTGTTTACCTTGCCTTGTTTGGTATAATTTTTTTTCAGCACGACCTCATGTGTGTGACTGTATAGTTATTCTTTCATTTTGAAATACTGTATTAACACATTGGACTTACAATCACATAAAAACATAAAATCAGTAGAAAAAATGTAGATTTTTCTTTTACTATAAAAATCAGAAACATGCTTAACGAATTATTTTTACAAATACAGTGCAAATATAAGTTGTAAATTTGCAAAACTTGTGTAAAAATATAGTAAATAATAAAGTTAAATACAACTATTCACATTAAAATGCAGGAAAGGCCTCAGGTGTTTTTGTGTACAACTATTGGCAGAGCAATCAGGACTCACAATAAGATGCTACACAAATTATTTACGCCACCTCAAAGAACAGTTTCTGTCCTCCACAAGACTGAGGGCCCATCACAGGCAAAACTTGCCAGTAATGTCTCTTTTACCACTTTTTCACCTGCTCCGCAGCAGTCAAATGCACCCAAATGCATCGCGTTACTGCATAATTTTCTGATTGGTTGATTTTTCCACCAATAGGAAAGGGGTTGTCGGGAATTTTTTTTTTTTTTTTTTTTTCAGCGAGCACTTCCTGTTAGCGAAACTCACATTTTCGCTGTTTATTTCCGCACAAAACGCGCATCGAAGGTGAGGACAATATACAGAAAAAAGCATGACGTAAATTATTGGGCATAACTCTGGTTCTACTTGGCCTATCAACGTAATTTAAAAACTGGTACATAGTTTGAAGTCTGCACTTTCGATTCATGGCAGCAGCGTCCCGATGCTATGTCATTTACAATCGGCGATGTTTTGACGCACCAGCGTGTACGTATACTCCAGAGGGTTCGAATGCCGGGTCATCGAGCCAAAGTTGTGAAAACTACATTTTCCCATGACGAAGCGCAAAATGAGTCCGCGCATGCGCACAGCAGATCGGACAGTGGAACCGCTCGTCAACAACGTCAGCTCAGGTCCTGCTGAGTAGTTATATTTCTATACAGATCTTATAGTTAAACGAACTTAAAACAAAAAGTCTGCATCAATGGAAAAGTCAAAATATATTGAAGGGGTGATGAAAAATTTACTACCAAGTCAAATTCTGTTTACTACCTTTTACTACCTTTTACTAGCCTTAATTTGACCTCATTTAATTTAGTACCTTTTACTACCTTTTACTACCCCGCGGAAACCCTGCATGAGGTAACGAGAGAGAAAATTTGTAAGTTTGGCAGCAATTTCACTTACAGCAGAATCATCGAGATACATTTGAATATTAGCTCCAGCATATACAGATGGCAAATCATTACAGTGAAAAGAGAAGAGGATCTAGAGCTTGTCCTTGGTAGACAAAGAGCACTTCATTGTTGATTATGTTTTCCAACAGACTGTATAGGGTTCAAAAGAGATGATTCAAACAAAGGAAATCAGAAATAGAATTTAAAAAATTATAAAATTTATAAAGCACTATGCAATGTTCAATAGTATCAAATACTTTGAGAAGATCAAAAAGCATTCTAACAGGGCCCCTTTGTCTAATAAGGATTTTACCTTTTCTGCAGAAAGAACAAAAAGCTTTTTTCTAAGACACTAGATAGTTACTGCTTACACAACTTTGTTGTCTCATTGCTGCACAATGACAGTAAAGGATACTCTCAATCTGAAAACAATTTAGTGTATCAGTGGAATAAACTGCATTATTTGTAAAGGAAAATAATAATAGGATAAATACTGATAATTGTCAAAAACATGAAGATCACTACCTTTGTGTATGGGTGTATGGGTGTTAACTGACAAATGAATTTTCTGTAATTGGATTTACCAGTGTGCAGTGATACTATATCGATACCAAAGATATTCCTTGGTGTTGGCTCTCACTGCGGTATTGTATCACTTCCTGTTTCGGAGCACAGTCGTGTTTTGCTGTCTGTTAGCTGTTAAATCTGCATAGCTTGATCTATCTGGATAACAACATATTTTAGTGTAATCTTCACCTCCTTTATCTAGAGCACACTCTTTACTGAATCACCTGTATTCACATTATTTGTCATGTCCTGGGCCGTTGGCCCAGCGTTTTGTGTTAATAGTTTATGTCCTGAGTTTGTCCTCCCTGTATGTTTGTCATGTTCCCAGTGTTGTGACTTGTCTGCGTGTTCCTTGGTTTATCACTTCCTGTTTTATTTTGCCAATGTGATTTCCTTGTGCTTTGTGTCTAGCTTTGCTTTCCCTGTGTAATTAGTTTCATTTGCCTCACCTGTTGTTCCCTGCTGTTTCCTCTTACCCTGATTACCCATTGTGTATTTAAGCCCTCAGTTTCCATGTGTTCCTTGTCGTGTCGTTGACGTTGTGTGCCCGTGTGTTCCTGTGCTCCCTGTGTCTGCCCTTCGTCCCCCTTCTACGGCGTTTGTATTTATTTTTTCCCTATATAAATAAATGTCTTTAAGTTATGCCAATCTCCGGAGTCCTGCGTGTTTGCCCTCCCTCGTCCGTTTCCTCCTCGGACATGACATTATTGACTTTATTTGTTTTTAGAAATTCCCTAGCTTAGCGCAGCCAGTAGCTTAGCTCGTAGCCGACTCACTACCAGCATGGCTTCTTCTCCTGTCCCTCCTGCATTTCCCTGCTCTGGGTGTCACATGTTTAGTTACTCCTCGGCCTCCTTTAGCAGTAACGGTACTTGTAATAAATGTAGTCTGTTTGTAGCTCTGGAGGCCAGGCTTTCTGAACTGGAGACTCGGCTCCGCACCCTCGGCCCCTGTAGTGGGTGAGGACCATGGTAGCTTAGCCGCTGTTAGCCCCCCCCAGCAGGGAAAACAGGCCGGCTGCGTGACTGTGAGGAGGAAGTGTAGTCCTAAGCAGAAGCCCCGGGTACACCACCAACCTGTTCACGTCTCTAACCGTTTTTCTCCACTCGGCGACACACCCGCCGAGGAACAAACTCTGGTTATTGGCGACTCTGTTTTGAGAAACGTGAAGCTAGAGACACCGGTGACCATAGTCAAATGTCTTCCAGGGGCCAGAGCAGGCGACATTCATGGAAATTTGAAACTGCTGGCTAAGGCTAATCGTAGATTTGGTAAGATCGTTATTCACGTCGGCAGTAATGACACCCGGTTACGCCAATCGGAGGTCACTAAAATTAATATTGACTCGGTGTGTAACTTTGCAAAAACGATGTCGGACTCTGTAGTTTTCTCTGGGCCCCTCCCCAATCAGACCAGGAACGACATGTTTAGCCGCATGTTCTCCTTGAATCGCTGGCTGTCTGAGTGGTGTCCAAAAAATGACGTGGGCTTCATAGATAATTGGCAAAGTTTCTGGGGAAAACCTGGTCTTGTTAGGAGAGACGGCATCCATCCCACTTTGGATGGAGCAGCTCTCATTTCTAGAAATCTGGCCAAATTTATTAACCCTAAAACCTCACTACCCAGGGTTGAGACCAGGAAGCAGAGTTGCAGTCTTACACGCCTCTCTGCAGCTTCTCTCCTCCTGCCATCCCCCCAAAACCCCATCCCCATAGAGTCGGTGCCTGCTCCCAGACCACCAAAAACCAAAGCTAAAGTCAGCAAAAAGCTATTTAAGCATAAAAATTCAAAAACAATAAATAATACAGCTTCATCAACTGCACCAAAAAATAAAACAATTAAATGTGGATTGTTAAACATTAGGTCTCTCTCTTTTTAAGTCCCTTTTAGTAAATGATTTAATAATTGATCAACATATTGATTTATTCTGCCTTACAGAAACCTGGTTACAGCAGGATGAATATGTTAGTTTAAATGAATCAACACCCCCGAGTCACAGTAACTGTCAGAATGCTCGAAGCACAGATCGAGGAGGAGGATTAGCT